>NW_024395364.1:0-6539 GCF_016617805.1 Bactrocera tryoni | reverse complement strand
ATTTAAGATTGCAAAGTTGTTCCAAATACACTGTCGCTATTGCTATAGAACAACTCTATGACAACTCCAATAACATCAAAAGGGATAATTTGCATAAATATGTAAAGTTCATGTTTTTACGCATCTTGATATCGATTGCATAATATGTATGTACCAAAAAATCAATTTTACACCTTAATTTAAGATTGTTAAATTTTTCCAAATACATTGTCGCTATTGCTAAAGGACAACTCTATGACAACTCCAATAACATCAAAACGGCTAGTTAGCATAAATATGTAAAGTTCATATTTTTACGCAACTTGATATCGATTGCTTAATGTTTATGTATCAAAAAATCATCTCTACACCTTAATTTAAGATTGTAAAATTGTTCCAAATACACTGTCACTATTGCTATAGGACAACTCTATGACAACTCCAATAACATTAAAACGGCTAATTTGCATATATATTGAAAGTTCATATTTTTACGCATCTTGATATCGATTGCATAATATGTATGTACCAAAAAATCAATTTTACATCTTAATTTAAGATTGTAAAATTGTTCCAAACACACTGTCGCTATTGCTATAGAACAACTCTATGACAACTCCAATAACATCAAAACGGCTAATTTGCATATATATGTAAAGTTAATATTTGTACGCATATTGATATCGATTGCATAATATGTATGTACCAAAAAATCAATTTTACATCTTAATTTAAGATTGTAAAACTGTTCCAAATACACTGTTGCTATTGCTATAGAACAACTCTATGACAACTCCAATAACATCAAAACGGCTAATTTGCATAAATATGTAAAGTTCATATTTTTATGCATCTTGATATCGATTGCATTATATGTATGTACCAAAAACTCAATTTTACACCTTAATTTAAGATTGCAAAGTTGTTCCAAATACACTGTCGCTATTGCTCTAGAACAACTCTGTGACAACTCCAATAACATCAAAACGGCTAATTTGCCTAAATATGTTAAGTTTATATTTTTACGCATCTTGATATCGATTGCATAATATGTATGTACCAAAAAATCTAATTTACACCTTAATTTAAGAATGCAAAGTTGTTCCGAATATACTGTCGCTTTTGCTATGGAACAACTCTGTGACAACTCCAATAACATCAAAACGGCTAATTTGCCTAAATATGTAAAGTTCATATTATTACGCATCTTGATATCGACTGCATAGTATGTATGTACCAAAAACTCAATTTAACACCTTAATTTAAGATTGTAAAATTGTTCCAAATACATTGTCGCCATTGCTATAGGGCAACTCTATGACAACTCCAATAAAAAAAACGTCTAATTGACAGAAATATGTAAAGTTCATATTTTTACGCATCTTGATATCGATTGCTTAATGTGTATGTACTAAAAAATCTTTTCTACACCTTAATTTAAGATTGCAAAGTTGTTCCCAATACACTGCCGCTATTGCTATAGAACAACTCTATGACATTTCCAATAACATCAAAACGGCTAATTTGCATAAATGTGTAAAGTTCATATTTTTACGCATCTTGATATCGATTGCTTAATGTGTATGTACTAAAAAATCTATTCTACACCTTAATTTAAGATTGCAAAGTTGTTCCAAATACGCTGTCGCTATTGCTATAGGGCAACTCTATGACAACTCCATTAAAATCAAAACGGTTAATTTGCATAAATATGTAAAGTTCATATTTTTTGCACAATATTTAAATACCAAAAAATCAATTTTACATCTTAATTTAAGATTGTAAAATTGTTCCAAATACATTGTCGCCATTGCTATAGGACAACTCTATGACAACTCCAATAAAAAAAACGTCTAATTGACAGAAATATGTAAAGTTCATACTTTTACGCATCTTGATATCGATTGCTTAATGTGTATGTACTAAAAAATCTATTCTACACCTTAATTTAAGATTGCAAAGTTGTTCCAAATACGCTGTCGCTTTTGCTATAGGGCAACTCTATGACAACTCCATAAATATGTAAAGTTCATATTTTTTGCACAATATGTATGTACCAAAAAATCAATTATACATCTTAATTTAAGATTGTAAAATTGTTCAAAATACATTGTCGCTATTGCTATAGGGCAACCCTATGACAACTCCAATAACAAAAAACGGCTAATTGACAGAAATATGTAAAGTTCATATTTTTACGCATCTTGATATCCAATGCTTAATGTGTATGTACTAAAAAATTTATTTTACACCTTAATTTAAGATTGCAAAGTTGTTCCAAATACACTGTCGCTATTGCTATAGAACAACTCTGTGACAACCCCAATAAAATCAAAACGGCGAGTTAGCATAAATATGTAAAGTTCATATTCTTACGCATCTTGATATCGATTGCTTAATGTGTATGTATGTACTAAAAAATCAATTTTACACCTTAATTTAGGATTGTTAAATTATTCCAAATACATTGTCGCTATTGCTATACGACAACTCAATGACAACTCCAGAACAAAAAAACGGCTAATTGACAGAAATATGTAAAGTTCATATTTTTACGCATCTTGATATCCAATGCTTAATGTGTATGTATCAAAAAATCTATTCTACACCTTAATTTAAGATTGCAAAGTTGTTCCAAATACACTGTCGCAATTGCTATAGAACAACTCTGTGACAACTCCAATAACATCAAAACGGCGACTTAGCATAAATATGTAAAGTTCATATTTTTACGCATCTTGATATCGATTGCATAATATGTATGTACCAAAAAATCAATTTTACGCCTTAATTTAAGATTGCAAAGTTGTTCCAAATACACTGTCGTTATTGCTATAGAACAACTCTATGACAACTCCAATAAAATCAAAACGGCTAATTTGCATAAATATGTAAAGTTCATATTTTTACGCATCTTGGTATCTATTGCATAATATGTATGTACCAGAAAATCAATTTTACATCTTAATTTAAGATTGTAAAATTGTTCCAAATACACTGTCGCTATAGCTATAGAACAACTCTATGACAACTCCAATAAAATCAAAACGGTTAATTTGCATAAATATGTAAAGTTCATATTTTTACGCAACTTGATATCGATTGCTTAATGTGTATGTATCAAAAAATCGATCCTACACCTTAATTTAAGATTGTAAAACTGTTCCAAATACACTGTCGCTATTGCTATAGGGCAACTCTATGACAACTCCAATAACATCAAAACGGGTAATTAGCACAAATATGTAAAGTTCATATTTTTACGCAACCTGATATCGATTGCATAATGTGTATGTACCAAAAAATCTATTCTACACCTTAATTTGGGATTGTTAAATTGTCCCAAATACACTGTTGCTATTGCTATAGGACAACTCTATGACAACTCCAATAACATCAAAACGGCTAATTTGCATAAATATGTAAAGTTCATATTTTTATGCATCTTGATATCGATTGCATTATATGTATGTACCAAAAACTCAATTTTACACCTTAATTTAAATTGCAAAGTTGTTCCAAATACACTGTCGCTATTGCTATAGAACAACTCTGTGACAACTCAAATAACATCAAAACGGCTAATTTGCCTAAATATGTAAAGTTCATATTTTTACGCATCTTGATATCGATTGCATAATATGTATGTACCAAAAAATCTATTTTACACCTTAATTTAAGAATGCAAAGTTGTTCCAAATATACTGTCGCTATTGCTATGGAACAACTCTGTGACAACTCCAATAACATCAAAACGGCTAATTTGCCTAAATATGTAAAGTTCATATTTTTACGCATCTTGATATCGATTGCATAGTATGTATGTACCAAAAACTCAATTTTACACCTTAATTTAAGATTGTAAAATTGTTCCAAATACATTGTCGCCATTGCTATAGGGCAACTCTATGACAACTCCAATAAAAAAAACGTCTAATTGACAGAAATATGTAAAGTTCATATTTTTACGCATCTTGATATCGATTGCTTAATGTGTATGTACTAAAAAATCTTTTCTACACCTTAATTTAAGATTGCAAAGTTGTTCCCAATACACTGCCGCTATTGCTATAGAACAACTCTATGACATTTCCAATAACATCAAAACGGCTAATTTGCATAAATGTGTAAAGTTCATATTTTTACGCATCTTGATATCGATTGCTTAATGTGTATGTACTAAAAAATCTATTCTACACCTTAATTTAAGATTGCAAAGTTGTTCCAAATACGCTGTCGCTATTGCTATAGGGCAACTCTATGACAACTCCATTAAAATCAAAACGGTTAATTTGCATAAATATGTAAAGTTCATATTTTTTGCACAATATGTATGTACCACAAAATCAATTATACATCTTAATTTAAGATTGTAAAATTGTTCCAAATACATTGTCGCTATTGCTATAGGGCAACCCTATGACAACTCCTATAACAAAAAACGGCTAATTGACAGAAATATGTAAAGTTCATATTTTAACGCATCTTGATATCCAATGCTTAATGTGTATGTACTAAAAAATCTATTTTACACCTTAATTTAAGATTGCAAAGTTGTTCCAAATACACTGCCGCTATTGCTATAGAACAACTCTGTGACAACTCCAATAAAATCAAAACGGCGAGCTAGCATAAATATGTAAAGTTCATATTCTTACGCATCTTGATATCGGTTGCTTAATGTGTATGTATGTACTAAAAAATCAATTTTACACCTTAATTTAGGATTGTTAAATTATTCCACATACATTGTCGCTATTGCTATAGGGCAACTCTATGACAACTCCAATAACAAAAAAACGGCTAATTGACAGAAACATGTAAAGTTCATATTTTTACGCATCTTGATATCGATTGCTTAATGTGTATGTACTAAAAAATCTATTCTACACCTTAATTTAAGATTGCAAAGTTGTTCCCAATACACTGCCGCTATTGCTATAGAACAACTCTATGACATTTTCAATAACATCAAAACGGCTAATTTGCATAAATGTGTAAATTTCATATTTTTACGCATCTTGATATCGATTGCACAATATTTAAGTACCAAAAAATCAATTTTACATCTTAATTTAAGATTGTAAAATTGTTCCAAATACATTGCCGCCATTGCCATAGGACAACTCTATGACAACTCCAATAAAAAAAATGTCTAATTGACAGAAATATGTAAAGTTCATATTTTTACGCATCTTGATATCGATTGCTTAATGTGTATGTACTAAAAAATCTATTCTACACTTTAATTTAAGATTGCAAAGTTGTTCCAAATTCACTGTCGCTATTGCTATAGAACAACTCTATGACAACTCCATTAAAATCAAAACGGTTAATTTGCATAAATATGTAAAGTTCATATTTTTTGCAAAATATGTATGTACCAAAAAATCAATTATACATCTTAATTTAAGATTGTAAAATTGTTCCAAATACATTGTCGCTATTGCTATAGGGCAACCCTATGACAACTCCAACAACAAAAAACGGCTAATTGACAGAAATATGTAAAGTTCATATTTTTACGCATCTTAATATCCAATGCTTAATGTGTATGTACTAAAAAATCTATTTTACACCTTAATTTAAGATTGCAAAGTTGTAGAACAACTCTGTGACAACTCCAATAAAATCAAAACGATTAATTAGCAAAAATATGTGAAGTTCAAATTTTTACGCAACTTGATATCGATTGCTTAATGTGTATGTATCGAAAAATCGATTCTACACCTTAACTTAAGATTGTGAAATTGCTCCAAAGACACTGTCGTTATGGTTATACGACAACTGTATGTAAAGTTCATATTTTTACGCATCTCGATATCGATTTCTTAATGTAAATGTATGTACTTAAAAATCAATTTAACACCTTAATTATATTGTCGCTATTGCTATATGACAACTCTATGACAACTCCAATAAAATCAAAACGATTAATTAGCAAAAATATGTGAAGTTCAAATTTTTACGCAACTTGATATCGATTGCTTAATGTGTATGTATCGAAAAATCGATTCTACACCTTAACTTGAGATTGTTAAATTGCTCCAAAGACACTGTCGTTATGGTTATACGACAACTCTATGAAAGCTCCAATAACATCAAAACGGCTAATTAACAGAAATATGTAAAGTTCATATTTTTACGCATCTTGATATCGATTGCTTAATGTGTATGTATGTACTAAAAAATCAATTTAACACCTTAAATACATTGTCGGTATTGCTATAGGACAACTCTATGACAACTCCAATAACAAAAAAACGGCTAATTGACAGAAATAGGTAAAGTTCATATTTTTACGCAACTTGAAATCGAATGCTTAATGTTTATGTCTCAAAAAAGCGATTGTACATCTTAATTTAAGATTGTAAAATTGTTCCAAATACACTGTCGCTATAGCTATAGAACAACTCTATGACAACTCCAATAAAATCAAAACGATTAATCAGCAAAAATATGTGAAGTTCAAATTTTTACGCAACTTGATATCGATTGCTTAATGTGTATGTACTAAAAAATCTATTCTACACCTTAATTTAAGATTGCAAAGTTGTTCC
>NW_024395363.1:0-11184 GCF_016617805.1 Bactrocera tryoni | reverse complement strand
ACAACTCTATGACAACTCCAATAACATCAAAACGGAGAGTTAGCATAAATATGTAAAGTTCATATTTTTACGCAACTTGATATCGATTGCTTAATATGTATGTATCGAAAAACCGATTCTACACCTTAATTTAGGAATGTTAAAATGTTCCAAATACATTGTCGCTATTGCTATAGAACAACTCTGTGACAACTCCAATTGCATCGAAACGTTTAATTTGCATAAATATGTAAAGTTCATATTTTTACGCATCTTGATATCGATTGCATAATATGTATGTACTAAAAAATCAATTTTACACCTTAATTTAAGATTGCAAAGTTGTTCCAATTACACTGTCGCTATTGCTATAGAACAACTCTATGACAACTCCAATAACATCAAAACGGCTAGTTAGCATAAATATGTAAAGTTCATATTTTTACGCAACGTGATATCGATTGCTTAATGTGTATGTATCAAAAAATCAATTCTTCACTTTAATTTAAGATTGCAAAATTGTTCCAAATACACTGTCGCTATTGCGATAGGGCAACTCTATGACAACTCCAATAACAAAAAAACGGCTAATTAACAGAAATATATAAAGTTCATATTTTTACGAAACTTGATATTGATTTCTTAATGTGTATGTACTAAAAAATCGATTCTACACCTTAATATAAGATTGTGAAATTGTTCCAAATACACTGTCGCTATTGCTATAGGGCAACTCTATGACAACTCCAATAACATCAAAACGATTAATTAGCAAAAATATGTGAAGTTCATATTTCTACGCTACCTGAGATCGATTGCATATTGTGTATGTATCAAAAAATATATTCTACACCTTAATATAAGATTGTGAAATTGCTCCAAATACACTGTCGCTATGGCTATACGACAACTCTATGACAACTCAAATAACATCAAAACGGCGAGTTAGCATAAATATGTAAAGTTCATATTTTTACGCAACTTGATATCGATTGCTTAATATGTATGTATCGAAAAACCGATTCTACACCTTAACTTGAGATTGGGAAATTGCTCCAAAGACACTGTCGTTATTGCTATACGACAACTCTATGAAAGGTCCAAAAACATCAAAACGGCGAGTTAGCATAAATATGTAAAGTTCATATTTTTACGCATCTTGATATCGATTGCATAATATGTATGTACTAAAAAATTAATTTTACACCTTAATTTAAGATTGCAAAGTTGTTCCAAATACACTGTCGCTATTGCTACAGAAAAACTTCATGACAACTCCAATAACATCAAAACAGCTAATTTGCATAAATATGTAAAGTTCATATTTTTACGCATCTTGATATCGATTGCATAATATGTAGGTATGTACCAAAAAACCAATTTTACATCTTAATTTAAGATTATAAAATTGTTCCAAATACACTGTCGCTATTGCTATAGAACAACTCTGAGACAACTCCAAGAACATCAAAACGGCAAATTTGCATAAATATGTAAAGTTCATATTTTTACGCATCTTGATATCTTTTGCATATTGTGTATGTATAAAAAAATAAATTCTACACCTTAATATAAGATTGTGAAATTGCTCCAAATACACTGTCGCTATGGCTATACGACAACTCTATGACAACTCCAAAAACATCAAAACGGCGAGTTAGCAAAAAAATGTAAAGTTCATATTTTTTCGCAACTTGACATCGATTACTTACTGTGTATGTATCGAAAAATCGATTCTTTACCTTAACTTAAGATTGTGGAATTGCTTCAAAGGCACTGTCGTTATGGCTATACGACAACTCTATGAAAGCTCCAATTACACAAAAACGGCTAATTAACCGAAATATGTAAAGTTCTTATTTTTACGCATGTGGATATCGATTGCTTAATATTTATGTATTTACTAAAAAATCAATTCTACACCTTAATTTAGGATAGCTAAAGTGTTCCAAATACATTGTCGCTATTGCTATAGGACAACTCTATGACAACTCCAATAACATCAAAACAGCTAGTTAGCATAAATATGTAAATTTCATATTTTTACGCATTTTGATTGCGTAATATGTATGTACCAAAAAATCAATTTAACATCTTAATTTAAGATTGTAAAATTGTTCCAAATACACTGTCGCTATTGCTATAGGGCAACTCTATGACAACTCCAATAACATCAAAACGGCTCATTTGCATAAATATGTAAAGTTCATATTTTTACGCACCTTGATATCGATTGCATAATATGTATGTATCAAAAAATCAATTCTACACCTTAATTAAGGATTGTTTAATTGTTCCAAATACATTGTCGCTATTGCTATAGGACAACTCTATGACAACTCCAATAACATCAAAACGGCTAGTTGGCATTAATATGTAAAGTTCATATTTTTACGCATCTTGATATCGATTGCATAATATGTATGTACCAAAAAATCAATTTTACATCTTAATTTAAATTGTAAAATTGTTCCAAATACACTGTCGCTCTAGCTATAGAACAACTCTATGACAACTCCAATAAAATCAAAACGGCTAATTTGCATTAATATGTAAAGTTCATATTTTTACGCATCTTGATATCGATTGCATAATGTGTATGTACTAAAAAATCGATTCTACACCTTAATATAAGATTGTGAAATTGTTCCAAATACACTGTCGCTATTGCTATAGGGCAACTATATGACAACTCCAATAACATCAAAACGATTAATTAGCAAAAATATGTGAAGTTCATATTTCTACGCTACCTGATATCGATTGCATATTGTGTATGTATCAAAAAATCGATTCTACACCTTAACTTAAGATTGTGAAATTGATTCAAGTACACTGTCGCTATGGCTATACGACAACTCTATGACAACTCCAATAACATCAAAACGGCGAGTTAGCATAAATATGTAAAGTTCATATTTTTACGCACCTTGATATCGATTGCATAATGTGTATGTACCAAAAAATCAATTCTTCACTTTAATTTAAGATTGCAAAATTTTTCCAAATACACTTTCGCTATTACTATACGACAACTCTATGACAACTCCAATAAAATCAAAACGGCGAGTTAGCATAAATATGTAAAGTTCATATTTTTACGGTACCTGATATCGATTGCATATTATGTATGTATCAAAAAATCGATTCTACACCTTATTATAAGATTGTGAAATTGCTCCAAATACACTGTCGCTATTACTATACGACAACTCTATGACAACTCCAATAAAATCAAAACGGCGAGTTAGCATAAATATGTAAAGTTCATATTTTTACGCATCTTGATATCGATTGCTTAATGTATATGAATATACTAAAAAATCAATTATACACTTTAATTTAGGAGTGTCAAATTATTCCAAATACATTGTCGCTATTCCTATAGGACAACTCAATGACAACTCCAATAACATCAAAACGGCTAGATAGCATAAATATGTAAAGTTCATATTTTTACGGTACCTGATATCGATTGCATATTATGTATGTATCAAAAAATCGATTCTACACCTTATTATAAGATTGTGAAATTGCTCCAAATACACTGTCGCTATTACTATACGACAACTCTATGACAACTCCAATAAAATCAAAACGGCGAGTTAGCATAAATATGTAAAGTTCATATTTTTACGCATCTTGATATCGATTGCTTAATTTATATGTATATACTAAAAAATCAATTATACACCTTAATTTAGGAGTGTCAAATTGTTCCAAATACATTGTCGCTATTGCTATGGGACAACTCTATGACAACTCCAATAACATCAAAACGGCTAGTTAGCATAAATATGTAAAGTTCATATTTTTACGCAACGTGATATCGATTGCTTAATGTGTATGTATCAAAAAATCAATTCTTCACTTTAATTTAAGATTGCAAAATTGTTCCAAATACACTGTCGCTATTGCGATAGGGCAACTCTATGACAACTCCAATAACAAAAAAACGGCTAATTAACAGAAATATATAAAGTTCATATTTTTACGAAACTTGATATTGATTTCTTAATGTGTATGTACTAAAAAATCGATTCTACACCTTAATATAAGATTGTGAAATTGTTCCAAATACACTGTCGCTATTGCTATAGGGCAACTCTATGACAACTCCAATAACATCAAAACGATTAATTAGCAAAAATATGTGAAGTTCATATTTCTACGCTACCTGATATCGATTGCATATTGTGTATGTATCAAAAAATCGATTCTACACCTTAATATAAGATTGTGAAATTGCTCCAAATACACTGTCGCTATGGCTATAGAACAGCTCTATGAAAGCTCCAATTACACAAAAACGGCTAATTAACAGAAGTATGTAAAGTTCTTATTTTTACGCATGTGGATATCGATTGCTTAATATGTGTGTATGTACTAAAAAATCAACTCTACACCTTAATTTAGGATAGCTAAAGTGTTCCAAATACACTGTCGCTATTGCTATAGGACAACTCTATGACAACTCCAATAACATCAAAACGGCGAGTTAGCATAAATATGTAAGGTTCATATATTTACGCATCTTGATTGCGTAATATGTATGTACCAAAAAATCAATTTTACACCTTAATGTAAAATTGCAAAGTTGTTCCAAATACACTGTCGCTATTGCTATAGGACAACTCTATGACAACTCCAATAACATCAAAACGGCTAGTTAGCATAAATATGTAAATTTCATATTTTTACGCATTTTGATTGCGTAATATGTATGTACCAAAAAAACAACTTTACACCTTTATTTAAAATTGCAAAGTTGTTCAAAATACACTGTCGCTATTGCTATAGGACAACTCTATGACAACTCCAATAACATCAAAACGGCTAATTAGCAAAAATATGTGAAGTTCATATTTTTACGGTACCTGATATCGATTGCATAATATGTATGCACCAAAAAATCAATTTTACATCTAAATTTAAGATAGTAAATTTGTTCCAAATACACTGTCGCTATTGCTATAGAACAACTCTATGACAACTCCAATAACATCAAAATGGCAAATTTGCATAAATATGTAAAGTTCATATTTTTACGCATCTTGATATCGATTGCATAATATATATGTACCAAAAAATCAATTTTGCATCTTAATTTAAGATTGTAAAATTGTTCCAAATACACTGTCGCTATTGCTATAGAACAACTCTATGACAACTCCCATAACATCAAAATGGCAAATTTGCATAAATATGTAAAGTTCATATTTTTACGCATCTTGATATCGATTGCATAATATGTATGTACCAAAAAATCAATTTTACACCTTAATTTAAGACTGTAAAATTGTTCCAAATACACTGTCGCTATTACTATAGAACAACTCTATGACAACTCCAATAACATCAAAACGGCGAGATAGCATAAATATGTAAAGTTCATATTTTTACGCAACTTTATATCGATTGCTTAATGTGTATGTTTTAAAAAGTCGATTCTACACCTTACTTTAAGATTGCAAAGTTGTTCCAAATACACTGTCGCTATTGCTATAGGGCAACTCTGAGACAACTCCAAGAACATCAAAACGGCAAATTTGCATAAATATGTAAAGTTAATATTTTTACGCATCTTGATATCGATTGCATATTGTGTATGTATCAAAAAATCTATTCTACACCTTAATATAAGATTGTGAAATTGCTCCAAATACACTGTCGCTATCGCTATACAACAACTCTATGACAACTCCAATAACATCAAAACGGCGAGTTAGCATAAATACCTAAAGTTCATATTTTTACGCAACTTCATATCGATTGCTTAATGTGTATAAATCGAAAAATCGATTCTACATCTTAACTTAAGATTGTGAAATTGCTCCAAAGACACTGTCGCTATGGCTATGCGACAACTCTATGACAACTCCAATAACATCAAAACGGCTAATTAACAGAAATATGTAAAGTTCATATTTTTACGAAACTTGATATCTATTGCTTAATGTGTATGTTCTAAAAAATCGATTATACACCTTATTATAAGATTGTAAAATTGTTCCAAATACATTGTCGCTATTGCTATAGGACAACTCTATGACAACTCCAATAACATCAAACCGATTAATTAGCAAAAATATGTGAAGTTCATATTTTTACGCTACCCGATATCGATTGCATATTGTGTATGTATCAAAAAATCGATTCTACACCTTAATAAAAGATTGTGAAATTGCTCCAAATACACTGTCGCTATGGCTATACGACAACTCTATGACAACTCCAATAACATCAAAACGGCGAGTTAGCATAAATATGTTAAGATCATACTTTTACGCAACTTGATATCGATTGCTTAATGTTTATGTATCAAAAAATCGTTTCTACACCTTAATTTAGGATTGTTAAATTGTTCCAAATACACTGTCGCCATTGCTATAGGGCAACTCTATGACAACTCCAATAACATCAAAACGGGTAATTTGCATAAATATGTAAAGTTCATATTTTTACGCATCTTGATATCGATTGCTTAATGTGTATGTACCAAAAAATCAATTCTACACCTTAATTTAAGATTGCAAAATTGTTCCAAATACACTGTCGCTATTGCTATAGGGCAACTCTATGACAACTCCAATAACATCAAAACCATTAATTAGCAAAAATATGTGAAGTTCGTTTTTTTACGCTACCTGATATCGATTGCATATTGTGTATGTATGTACTAAAAAATCAATTCTACACCTTAATTTAGGATTGCTAAATTGTTCCAAATACATTGTCGCTATTGCTATAGAACAACTCTATGACAACTCCAATAATTTCAAAACGGTAAATTTTCATAAATATGTAAAGTTCATATTTTTACGCATCTTGATATCGATTGAATATGGTGTATGTATCAAAAAATCGATTCTACACCTTCATATAAGATTGTGAAATTGCTCCTAATACACTGTTGCTATGGCTATGCGACAACTCTATGACAACTCCAATAACATCAAAACGGCGAGTTATCATAAATATGTAAAGTTCATATTTTTACGCATCTTAATATCGATTGCTTAATGTGTGTGTATCAAAAAATCGATTCTACACCTTAATATAAGATTGTGAAATTGTTTCAAAGACACTGTCGTTATGGCTATACGACAACTCTATGAAAGCTCCAATAACATTAAAACGGCTAATTAACAGAAATATGTAAAATTCATATTTTTACGCAACTTGATATCGATTGCTTAATGTGTATGTATCAAAAAATCACTTCTACACCTTAATTTAGAATTGTAAAATTGTTCCAAATACACTGGCGCTATTGCTATAGAACAACTCTATGACAACTCCAATAATTTCAAAACGGCAAATATGCATAAATCTGTAAAGTTCAAATTTTTACGCATCTTGATATCGATTGCATATGGTGTTTGTATCAGAAAATCGATTTTACACCTTAATATAAGATTGTGAAATTGCTTCAAAGACACTGTCGTTATGGCTATAGAACAACTCTGTGACAACTCCAATAAAATAAAACGGCTAATTTGCATAAATATGTAAAGTTCATATTTTTACGCAACTTGATATCGATTGCTTAATGTGTATGTACCAAAAAATCGTTTCTACACCTTAACTTAAGATCGTGAAATTGCTCCAAAACACTGTCGTTATGGCTATACGACAACTCTATGAAAGCTCCAATAACATCAAAACGGCTAATTAACAGAAATATGTAAAGTTCATAATTTTACGCATCTTGATATCGATTGCTTAATATGTATGTACTAAAAAATCGATTCTACACCTTAACTTAAGATTGTGAAATTGCTCCGAATACCCTCTCGATATGGTTATACGACAACTCTATGACAACTCCAATAACATCAAAACGGCTAATTAACGGAAATATGTAAAGTTCATATTTTTACGCATCTTAATATCGATTGCTTAATTTGCATGTACTAAAAAATCGATTCTACCCTTTAATATAAGATTGTGAAATTGCTCCAAATACACTGTCGTTATGGCTATACGACAACTCTATGAAAGCTCCAATAACATCAAAACGGCTAAATAGCATAAATATGTAAAGTTTATATTTTTACGCAACCTGATATCGATTGCATAATATGTATGTACCAAAAAACCAATTCTACACCTTAATTTAGAAATGTTAAATTGTTCAAAATACACTGTCGCTATTGCTATAGGACAACTCTATGACAACTCCAATAACATTAAAACGGGTAATTAGCAAAAATATGTAAAGTTCATATTTTTACGCAACCTGATATCGATTGCGTAATATGTATGTACCAAAAAACCAATTCTACACCTTAATTTAGGAATGTTAAATTGTTCCAAATACACTGTCGCTATTGCTATAGGACAACTCTATGACAACTCCAATAACATTAAAACGGGTAATTAGCAAAAATATGTAAAGTTCATATTTTTACGCATCTTGATATCGATTGCTTAATGTGTATGCACCAAAAAATCGATTCTACACCTTAATAAAAGATTGTGAAATTGATCCAAATACACTGTCGCTATGGCTATACGACAACTCCATGACGACTCCAATAACATCAAAACGGCTAATTAACAAAAATATGTAAAGTTCATATTTTTACGCATCTTGATATCGATTGCTTAATGTGTATTTATGTATTCAAAAATCAATTCTACACCTTAATTTAGGATAGTTTAGTTGCTCCAAATACATTGTCACTATTGCTATAGGACAACTCTATGACAACTCCAGTAACATCAAAACGGCTAGTTAGCATAAATATGTATGTAAAGTTCATATTTTTACGCATCGTGATATCGATTGCATAATATGTATGTACCAAAAAATCAATTTTACACCTTAATTTAAGATTGTAAAATTGTTCCAAATACACTGTCGCTATTGCTACAGGCCAACTCTATGACAACTTTAATAACAAAAAAACGGCTAACTAGCATAAATATGTAAAGTTCATATTTTTACGCAACTTGATATCGATTGCTTAATGTGTATGTATCAAAAAATTGATTCTACACCTTAACTTACGATTGTGAAATTGCTCCAAAAACACTGTCGTTATGGCTATACGACAACTCTATGAAAGCTCCAATAACATCAAAACGGCTAACTAGCATAAATATGTAAAGTTCATATTTTTACGCAACTTGATATCGATTGCTTAATATGTATGTATCAAAAAATTGATTCTACACCTTAATTTAGGATTGTTAAATTGTTCCAAATACACTGTTGCTATTGATATAAGACAACTCTATGACAACTTCAAAAACATCAAAACGGCTAAATAGCATATATATGTAAAGTTCATATTTTACGCAACTTGATATCGATTGCTTAATGTGTATGTGTCAAAAAATCGATTCTACACCTTAACTTAAGATTGTGAAATTGCTCCAAAGACACTGTCGTTATGGCTATACGACAACTCTATGAAAGCTCCAATAACATCAAAACGGCTAATAGCATAAATATGTAAAGTTCATATTTTTACGCAACTTGATATCGATTGCTTAATGTGTATGTATCAAAAAATTGATTCTACACCTTAACTTACGATTGTGAAATTGCTCCAAAAACACTGTCGTTATGGCTATACGACAACTCTATGATAGCTCCAATAACATCAAAACGGCTAAATAGCATAAATATGTAAAGTTTATATTTTTACGCAACCTGATATCGATTGCATAATATGTATGTACCTAAAACCAATTCTACACCTTAATTTAGAAATGTTAAATTGTTCAAAATACACTGTCGCTATTGCTATAGGACAACTCTATGACAACTCCAATAACATTAAAACGGGTAATTAGCAAAAATATGTAAAGTTCATATCTTTACGCAACTTGATATCGATTGCTTAATGTGTACGTATAAAAAAATCGATTCTGCACCTTAATTTCGGATTTTTATATTGTTCCAAATACACTGTCGCTATTGCTATAGGACAACTCTATGACAACTCCAATAACATCAAAACGGGTAACTAGCAAAAATATGTAAAGTTCATATTTTTACGCAACTTGATATCGATTGCTTAATGTGTATGTACTAAAAAATTGATTCTACACCTTAATTTAGGATTGTTAAATTGTTCCAAATACACTGTCGCTATTGCTATAGGACAACTCTATGACAACTCCAATAACATCAAAACGGGTAATTAGCAAAAATATATAAAGTTCATATTTTCACGCATCTTGATATCGATTGCTTAATGTGTATGTATTAAAAAATCGATTCTACACCCTAATTTAGGATTGTTAAAATGTTCCAAATACACTGTCGCTATTGCTATAGGACAACTCTATGACAACTCCAATAACATCAAAACGGCTAATTTGCATAAATATGTAAAGTTCATATTTTTACGCATCTTGATATCGATTGCTTAATGTGTATGTATGTATTCAAAAACCAATTCTACACCTTAATTTAGGATAGTTAAGTTGTTCCAAATACATTGTCGCTATTGCTATAAGACGACTCTATGACAACTCCAATAACATCAAAACGGCTAGTTAGCATAAATATGTAAAGTTCATATTTTTACGCAACTTGATATCGATTGCTTAATGTGTATGTATCAAGAAATTGATTCTACACCTTAACTTACGATTGTGAAATTGCTCCAAAAACACTGTCGTTATGGCTATACGACAACTCTATGAAAGCTCCAATAACATCAAAACGGCTAAATATCATATATATATGTAAAGTTCATATTTTACGCAACTTGATATCGATTGCTTAACGTGTATGTATCAAAAAATCGATTCTACACCTTAACTTAAGATTGTGAAATTGCTTCAAAGACACTGTCGTTATGGCTATACGACAACTCTATGAAAGCTCCAATAACATCAAAACGGCTAAATAGCATAAATATGTAAAGTTCATATTTTTACGCAACCTGATATCGATTGCTTAATGTGTATGTGTCAAAAAATCGATTCTACACCTTAACTTAAGATTGTGAAATTGCTCCAAAGACACTGTCGTTATGGCTATACGACAACTCTATGAAAGCTAAAATAACATCAAAACGGCTAACTAGCATAAATATGTAAAGTACATATTTTTACGCAACTTGATATCGATTGCTTAATGTGTATGTATCAAAAAATTGATTCTACACCTTAACTTACGATTGTGAAATTGCTCCAAAAACACTGTCGTTATGGCTATACGACAACTCTATGAAAGCTCCA
>NW_024395362.1:0-4460 GCF_016617805.1 Bactrocera tryoni | reverse complement strand
TGACAACTCCTATAACTTCAAAAAGGGTAATTAGCATAAATATGTAAAGTTCATGTTTTTACGCAACTTGGATATCGATTGCTTAATGTGTATGTATCAAAAAATCGATTCTACACCTTAATTTAAGATTGCAAAGTTGTTCCAAATACACTGTCGCTATTGCTACAGGACAACTCTATGACAACTCCAATAACATCAAAACGGCTAATTTGCATAAATATGTAAAGTTCATATTTTTACGCATCTTGATATCGATTGCATATTGTGTATGTATCAAAAAATCTATTCTGCACCTTAATATAAGGATGTGAAATTGCTCTATGCACACTGTCGCTATGGCTATACGACAACTCTATGACAACTCCAATAACATCAAAACGGGTAATTAGCATAAATATGTAAAGTACATATTTTTACGCAACCTGATATCGATTGCTTAATGTGTATGTACTAAAAAATCAATTCTACACTGTAACTTAAGATTGTGAAATTGCTCCAAAGACACTGTGGTTATGGCCAAACGACAACTCTATGGCAACTCCCATAACATCAAAACGGCGAGTTAGCATAAATATGTAAAGTTCATATTTTTACGCAACTTGATATCGATTGCATAATGTGCATGCACCAAAAAATCAATTCTTCACCTTAATTTAGGGTTGTTAAATTGTTCCATATACACTGTCGCCATTGCTGTAGGACAACTCTATGACAACTCCAATAACATTAAAACGGCTAGTTAGCATAAATATGTAAAGTTCATATTTTTACGCAACCTGATATCGATTGCTTAATGTGTATGTACTAAAAAATCGGTTCTACACCTTAATGTAAGATTGTGAAATTGCTCCAAATACATTGTCGCTATTGCTATAGGACAACTCTATGACAACTCCAATAACATCAAAACGGCTAGTTAGAATAAATATGTAAAGTTTATATTTTTACGCAACTTGATAACGATTGCTTAATGTGTATGTATCAACAAATCGATTCTACACCGTAACTTAAGATTGTGAAATTGTTCAATATACACTGTCGCTATTTCTGTAGGACAACTCTATGAAAGCTCCAATAACATCAAAACGGCTAGTTAGCATAAATATGTAAAGTTCATATTTTTACGCAACCTGATATCGATTGCATATTGTGTATGTAGCAAAAAATCAATTCTACACCTTAAACTAGGATTGTTAAATTGTTCCAAATACACTGTCGCTATTGCTATAGGACAACTCTATGACAACTCCAATAACATCAAAACGGGTAATTTATAGAAATATGTAAAGTTCATATTTTTACGCTACCTGATATCGATTGCATATTGTGTATGTACCAAAAAATCAATTCTACACCTTAACCTAAGTTTGCAAATATGTTCCAAATACATTGTCGCTATGGCTATAGGACAACTCTATGACAACTGCAATAACATCAAAACGGCTAGTTAGCATAAATATGTAAAGTTCATATTTTTACGCAACTTGATAACGATTGCTTAATTTGTTCGTTGCAAAAAATCGATTCTACACCGTAACATAATATTGTGAAATTGTTTTAAATATACTATATTTGATGCTATACGACAACTCTATGACATCTCCAATAACATCAAAACGGCTAGTTAGCATAAATATGTAAAGTTCAAAATTTTACGCAACTTAATATCGATTGCTTAATTTGTATGTACTAAAAAATCGGTTCTACACCTTAATGTAAGATTGTGAAATTGCTCCAAATACATTGTCGCTATTGCTATAGGACAACTCTATGACAACTGCAATAACATCAAAATGGCTAGTTAGCATAAATATGTAAAGTTCATATTTTTACGCAACTTGATAACGATTGCTTAATTTGTTCGTGTCAAAAAATCGATTCTACACCGTAACATAATATTGTGAAATTGTTTTAAATATACTATCATTATTGCTATACGACAACTCTATGA
The DNA here is from genome assembly GCF_016617805.1 of Bactrocera tryoni. Classification (NCBI taxonomy): domain Eukaryota; kingdom Metazoa; phylum Arthropoda; class Insecta; order Diptera; family Tephritidae; genus Bactrocera; species Bactrocera tryoni. The sequence goes on along the minus strand of NW_024395362.1, from coordinate 2,509 downwards.
CATCTCCAATAACATCAAAACGGCTAGTTAGCATAAATATGTAAAGTTCATATTTTTACGCAACTTGATATCGATTTCATAATGTGTATGTAACAAAAAATCAATTCTAAACTTTAATTCAGGGTTGTTAAATTGTTCCATATACACCGTCGCTATTGCTGTAGGAAAACTCTATGAAAACTCCAATAACATCAAAACGGCTAAATAGCATAAATATGTAAAGTTCATATTTTTACGCAACCTGATATCGATTGCATAATGTGTATGTACCAAAATATCAATTCTACACCTTAATTGAGGATTGTTAAATTGCTCCAAATACACTGTCGCTATTGCTATAGGACAACTCTATGACATCTCCAATAACATCAAAACGGCTAGTTAGCATAAATATGTAAAGTTCATATTTTTACGCAACTTGGTATCGATTGCTTAATGTGTATGTACTAAAAAATCGGTTCTTCACCTTAATATAGAATTGTGTAATTGCTCAAAATACACTGTCGCTATTGATAAAGGACTACTCTATGACAACTCCAATAACATCAAAACGGCTTGTTAGCATAAATATGTAAAGTTCATATTTTTACGCAACTTGATATCTATTGCTTAGTGTGTATGTACCGAAAAATTCAATTCTACACCTTAATTTAAGATTGTGAAGCTGTTCCAAATTTACTGACGCTATATCTATACGAAATTTCTATGACAACTCCAATAACATCAAAACGGCTAGTTAGCACAAATATGTAAAGTTCATAATTTTACGCAACTTGATAACGATTGCTTAATGTGTATGTGTCAAAAAATCGATTCTACACCGTTACTTAAGATTGTGAAATTGTTCCATATACACTGTCGCTATTGCTGTAGGACAACTCTATGACAACTCCAATAACATCAAAACGGCTAGTTAGCATAAATATGTAAAGTTCATATTTTTACACAACTTAATATCGATTGCTTAATGTGTATGTTTCAAAACATCGATTCTACATCTTAATATAAGATTGTGAAATTGATCCAAATACACTGTCGCTATGGCTATACGACAACTCTATGAAAGCTCCAATAACATCAAAACGGCTAGTTAGCATAAATATGTAAAGTTCATATTTTTACGCAACTTGATATCGATTCCATAATGTGCATGTATCAAAAAATCGATTCTACACCGTAACTTAAGATTGTGAAATTGTTCCATATACACTGTCGCTATTGCTGTAGGACAACTCTATGACAACTCCAATAACGTCAAAACGGCTAGTTAGCATAAATATGTAAAGTTCATATTTGTACGCAACTTTATATCGATTGCTTAATGCGTATGTACTAAAAAATCGGTTCTACACCTTAATATAAGATTGTGAAATTGCTCCAAATACCCTGTCGTTATGGCTATACGACAATTCTATGAAAGCTCCAATAACATCAAAACGGCTAAATAGCATAAATATGTAAAGTTCATATTTTTACGCAACATGATATCGATTTTATAATGTGTATATACAAAAAAATCAATTTTACACCTTAATTTAGGATTGTTAAATTTTTACAAATACACTGTCGCTATTGCTGTAGGACAACTCTATGACAACTCCAATAACATCAAAATGGCTAGTTAGCATAAAGAAGTAAAGTTCATATTTTTACGCAACTTGATATCGATTGCTTGATGTGTATGTACCGAAAAATCGGTTCTACACCTTATTATAAGATTGTCCAATTGCTCCAAGTACACTGTCGTTATGGCTATAGGATAACTCTATGACAACTCCAATAACATCAAACCGGCTAATTTGCATAAATATGTAAAGTTCATATTTTTACGCATCTATATATCGATTGCATAATATGTATGTACCAAAAAATCAATTTTTCATATTAATTTAAGATTGTAGAATTGTTCCAAATACACTGTCGCTGTTGCTATAGGACAACTCTATGACATCTCCAATAACATCAAAACGGCTAGTTAGCAAAAATATGTAAAGTTCATATTTTTACGCAACTTTATATCGATTGCTTAATGTGTATGTACAAAAAAATCGGTTCTACACCTTAATATAAGATTTTGAAATTGCTCCAAATACACTGTCGTTATGGCTATACGACAATTCTATGAAAGCTCCAATAACATCAAAACGGCTAGTTAGCATAAATATGTAAAGTTCATATTTTTACACAACCTGATATCGATTGCATAATGTGTATGTACCAAAAATTCAATTCTACTCCTTAATTTAGGATTGTTAAATTGTTCCATATACACTGTCGCTATTGCTGTCGGACAACTCTATGACAACTCCAATAACATCAAAATGGCTAGTTAGCATAAAGAAGTAAAGTTCATATTTTTACGCAACTTGATATCGATTGCTTGATGTGTATGTACCGAAAAATCGGTTCTACACCTTATTATAAGATTGTCCAATTGCTCCAAGTACACTGTCGTTATGGCTATAGGATAACTCTATGACAACTCCAATAACATCAAAACGGCTAATTT
>NW_024395361.1:0-6512 GCF_016617805.1 Bactrocera tryoni | reverse complement strand
AAAATCGGTTTTATACCGAAATGTAAAATTGTGGAATTTTTCCAAATGCACTACCGTTATGGCTTTATGCCAACTTTAGTAAGATGAAGAAAGTTAGTTAACTTTAATATTTGAAGCTAATGATTTGAAACAATTTGATGTGGATTTTCAAATGTGTAAATGCCAGAAAATCGGTTTTATACCTAAATGTAAAATTGTGGAATTTTTCCAATTGCACTGCCGTTTTGGCTTTATGCCAACTGCTGTAAGATGAAGAAAGTAAATTAACTTTAATATGTGAATTTAATAATTTGAAACAACATTATATGGATTTCTTCATGTGTACATGCAAGAAAGTCGGTTTTATACCTAAATGTAAAATTATGGAACTTTTTCCAATTGCACTGCCGTTTTGGCTTTATGCCAACTGCTGTAAGATGAAGAAAGTAAATTAACTTTAATATTTTAATTTAATAATTTGAAACAACATTATATGGATTTCTACATGTGTACATGCAAGAAAGTCGGTTTTATACCTAAATGTAAAATTATGGAACTTTTTCCAAATGCTCTGTTGTTATGGTCTTTATGTCAACTTGAATAAGATGGTAAGGATTATTTAACTTTAATATGTGAAGCTTATAATTTGAAGCAACTTGATATGGATTTCTAAATGTGTACATGTAAAAGAGTCGGTTTTAGACCTAAATGTATAATTATGGAATTTTTTCCAAATATACTGCTGTTATGGTCTTATGTCAACTTGAGTAAGTTGGTGAGGGTTAATTAATTAACTTTAATATGTGAACTTAATAATTTGAAACAACATTATATGGATTTCTAAATGTGTACATGCAAGAAAGTCGGTTTTATACCTAAATGTAAAATTATGGAACTTTTTCCAAATGCTCTGTTGTTATGGTCTTTATGTCAACTTGAATAAGAGGGTGAGGGTTAATTAACTTTAATATGTGAAGCTAATGACTTGAAGCAACTAGATATGGATTTCTAAATGTGTACATGCCAGAATATCGGTTTTGTACCTAAATGTAAAATTGTGGAATTTTTCCAAATGCACTACCGTTATGGCTTTATGCCAACTTTAGTTAGATGCAGAAAGTTAATTAACTTTAATATGTGAAGCTTATGATTTCAAGCAATTTGATATGGATTTCTAAATGTGTACATGCTAGAAAATAGGTTTTATACCTAAATGTAAAATTGTGGAATTTTTCCAAATGCACTGCCGTTTTGGCTTTATGCCAACTTCTGTAAGATGAAGAAAGTAAATTAACTTTAATATGTGAATTTAATAATTTGAAACAACTTTATATGGATTTCTAAAAGTGTACATGCCAGAATATCGGTTTTATACCTAAATGTAAAATTGAGGAATTTTTCCGAATCCACTGCCGTTATTGCTTTATGCCAACTTTAATAAGATGAAGAAAGTTAATTAATTTTTAATATGTGAAGCTAATGATTTGAAGACACTGGGTATGTATTTCAAAATGTGAACATGCCAGAAAATCGGTTTTATACCGAAATGTAAAATTGAGGAATTTTTCGAAATGCACTACCGTCATGGCTTTATGCCAACTTTAGTAAGATGAAGAAAGTTAATTAACTTTAATATGTGAAGCTAATGATTTGAAACAATTTGATATGGATTTCCAAATGTGCACTTGCCAGAAAATCGGTTTTATACCGAAATGTAAAATTGTGGAATTTTTCCAAATGCACTACCGTTATGGCTTTATGCCAACTTTAGTTAGATGAAGAAAGTTAATTAACTTTAATATGTGAAGCTAATGATTTGAAGCTATTTGATATGGATTTCTAAATGTGTACGTGCCAGAAAATCGGTTTTATAACTAAACGTAAAATTGTGGAATTTTTCCAAATGCACTGCCGTCTTGGCTTTATGCCAACTTCTGTAATATGAAGAAAGTCAATTAACTTTAATATGTGAATTTAATAATTTGAAGCAACTAGATATGGATTTCTAAATGTGTACAATCCAGAATATCGGTTTTATACCTAAATGTAGAATTGTGGAATTTTTTCAAATGCACTACCGTTATGGCTTTATGCCAACTTTAGTGAGATGAAGAAAGTTAACTAACTTTAATATGGGAAGCTAATGATTTGAAACAATTTGATGTGGATTTCCAATTGTGGACTTGCCAGAAAGTCGGTTTTATACCTAAATGTAAAATTGTGGTATTTTTCCAAATGCACTGCCGTTTGGCTTTATGCCAACTTCATTAAGATGAAGAAGAATTATTAACTTTAATATGTGAATTTAATAATTTGAAACAACTTGATATGGATTTCTAAAAGTGTACATGCCATATCGGTTTTATACCTTAATGTAAAACTCTGGAATTTTTCCAAATGCATTGCCGTTATGGCTTTATGCCAACTTAAGTAAGATGAAGAAAGTTAATTAACTTTAATATGTGAAGCTAATGATTTGAAGCAATTTGATATGGATTTCTTAATGTGTACATGCCAGAAAATCAGTTTTATACTTAAATGTAAAATTGTGGAATTTTTCCAAATGCACTGCCGTTTTGGCTTTATGCCAACTTCTGTAAGATGAAGAAAGTTAATTAACTTTAATATGTGAATTTAATAATTTGAAACAACTAGATATGGATTTCTAAAAGTGTACATGCCAGAATATCGGTTTTATACCTAAATGTAAAATTGAGGAATTTTTCCAAATGCACTTCCGTTATGGCTTTATGCCAACTTTAATAAGATGAAGAAAGTTAATTAATTTTTAATATGTAAAGCTAATGATTTGAAGAATTTGGGTATTTATTTCTAAATGTGTACTTGCCAGAAAATCGGTTTTATACCTAAATGTAAAATTGTGGAATTTTTCCAAATGCACTGCCGTTTTGGCTTTATGCCAACTTCTGTAAGATGAAGAAAGTTAATTAACTTTAATATGTGAATTTAATAATTTGAAACAACTTTATATGGATTTCTAAAAGTGTACATGCCAGAATATCGGTTTTATACCTAAATGTAAAATTGTGGAATTTTTCCAAATGCACTACCGTTGTGGCTTTATGCCAACTTTAGTAAGATGAAGACAGTTAATTAACTTTAATATGTGAATTTATTAATTTGAAGCAACTTGATATGGATTTCTAAATGTGTACATGCCAGAAAATCGGTTTTATACCGAAATGTAAAATTGTGAAATTTTTTAAATGCACTGTCGTTTTGGCTTTATGCCAACTTCTGTAAAATGAGGAAAGTTAATTAACTTTAATATGTGAAGCTAATGATTTGAAGCAATTTGATATGGATTTCTAAATGTGTACATGCCAGAAAATAAGTTAACTTTAATATGTGATTTTAATAATTTGAAGAACTAGATATGGATTTCTAAATGTGTACATGCCAGAATATCGGTTTTATACATAAATGTAGAATTGTGGAATTTTTCCAAATGCACTACCGTTATTCCTTTATGCCAACTTTAGTGAGATGAAGAAAGTTAATTAACTTTAATATGTGAAGCTTATGATTTGAAACAATTTGATGTGGATTTCCAAATGTGTACTTGCCAGAAAATCGGTTTTATACCTAAAGTAAAATTGTGGAATTTTTCCAAATGCACTACCGTTTTGGCTTTATGCCAACTTCTGTAAGATGAAGAAAGTTAATGAACTTTAGTATGTGAAGCTAATGATTTGAAGCAATTTGAAATGGATTTCTAAATGTGTACATGCTAAAAAATCGGTTTTATACCTAAATGTAAAATTGTGGAATTTTTCCAATTGCACTGCCGTTTTGGCTTTATGCCAACTGCTGTAAGATGAAGAAAGTAAATTAACTTTAATATGTGAATTTAATAATTTGAAACAACATTATATGGATTTCTTCATGTGTACATGCAAGAAAGTCGGTTTTATACCTAAATGTAAAATTATGGAACTTTTTCCAATTGCACTGCCGTTTTGGCTTTATGCCAACTGCTGTAAGATGAAGAAAGTAAATTAACTTTAATATTTTAATTTAATAATTTGAAACAACATTATATGGATTTCTACATGTGTACATGCAAGAAAGTCGGTTTTATACCTAAATGTAAAATTATGGAACTTTTTCCAAATGCTCTGTTGTTATGGTCTTTATGTCAACTTGAATAAGATGGTGAGGGTTATTTAACTTTAGTATGTGAAGCTTATAATTTGAAGCAACTTGATATGGATTTCTAAATGTTGTACATGTAAAAAAGTCGGTTTTAGACCTAAATGTTTAATTCTGGAATTTTTTCCAAATATACTGCTGTTATGGTCTTATGTCAACTTGAGTAAGATGGTGAGGGTTAATTAATTAACTTTAAAATGTGAATTTAATAATTTGAAACAACATTATATGGATTTCTAAATGTGCACATGCAAGAAAGTCGGTTTTATACCTAAATGTAAAACTGTGGAATTTTTCCAAATGCACTGCCGTTATGGCTTTATGCCAACTTTAGTAAGATGAAGAAAGTTAATTAACTTTAATATGTGAAGCTAATGATTTGAAACAATTTGATGTGGATTTCCAAATGTGTACTTGCCAGAAAATCGGTTTTATACCGAAATGTAAAATTGTGGAATTTTTCCAAATGCAATACCGTTATGGCTTTATGCCAACTTTAGTTTGATGAAGAAAGTTAATTAATTTTAATATGTGAAGCTTATGGTTTGAAGCAATTTGATATGGATTTCTAAATGTGTACATGCCAGAAAATAGGTTTTATACCTAAATGTAAAATTGTGGAATTTTTCCAAATGCACTGCCGTTTTGGCTTTATGCCAACTTCTGTAAGATGAAGAAAGTTAATTAACTTTAATATGTGAATTTAATAACTTTAAACAACTTGATATGGATTTCTAACAGTGCACATGCCAGAATATCGGTTCTATACCTAAATGTAAAGTTGTGGAATTTGTAAAAATTCACTGCCGTTTTGGCTTTATGCTCACTTTAGTAAGATGAAGAAGGTTAATTAACTTGAATATTTGAAGCTACTGATTTGAAACAACTTGATATGGATGTCTAAATGTGTACATGCAAGAAAGTCAGTTTTATACCTAAATGTAAAATTGTGGAATTTTTCCAAATGCACTACCGTTATGGCTTTATGCCAACTTTAGTTAGATGAAGAAAGTTAATTAACTTTAATATGTGAAGCTACTGATTTGAAACAATTTGATGTGGATTTCCAAATGTGTACTTGCCAGAAAATCGGTTTTATACCGAAATGTAAAATTGTGGAATTTTTCCAAATGCAATACCGTTATGGCTTTATGCCAACTTTAGTTAGATGAAGAAAGTTAATTAATTTTAATATCTGAAGCTTATGGTTCGAAGCAATTTGATATGGATTTCTAAATGTGTACATGCCAGAAAATAGGTTTTATACCTAAATGTAAAATTGTGGAATTTTTCCAAATGCACTGCCGTTATGGCTTTATGCCACCTTCTGTAAGATGAAGAAAGTTACTTAACTTTTATTTTTGAGAATTTAATAATTTGAAACAACTTTATATGGATTTCTAAATGTTATGGCAACTTCTGTAAGATGAAGAAAATTAATTAATTAATAATTAATTAATTCACATATTAAAATTAATTAATTTGAAGCACTACTTGATATGGTTTTCTAAAAGTGTACATGCCAGAATATCGGTATATACCTAAATGTAAAATTGTGGAATTTTTCCAAATGCACTGCCGTTTTGTCTTTATGCCACCTTCTGTAATATGATGAAAGTTAATTAGCTTGAAAATGTGAATTTAATAACTTGAAACAACTTTATATGGATTTCTAAAAGTGTACATGCCAGAATATCGGTTTTATACCTAAATGTAAAATTGTGGAATTTTTCCAAATGCACTGCCGTTTTGTCTTTATGCCACCTTCTGTAATATGATGAAAGTTAATTAGCTTGAAAATGTGAATTTAATAACTTGAAACAACTTTATATGGATTTCTAAAAGCGAGGAATTTTTCCAAATGCACTTCCGTTATGGCTTTATGCCAACTTTAATAAGATGAAGAAAGTTAATTAATTTTTAATATGTAAAGCTAATGATTTGAAGAATTTTGGTATTTATTTCTAAATGTGTACTTGCCATAATATCGGTTTTATACCTAAATGAAAAATTTTGGAATTTTTCCAAATGCACTGCCGTTTTGGCTTTATGCCAACTTCTGCAAGATGAAGAAAGTTAATTAACTTTAATATGTGAAGGTAATGATTTGAAGAAACTGGGTATGTATTTCTAAATGTGTACTTGCCAGAAAATCGGTTTAATACCTAAATGTAAAATTGTGGAATTTTTCCAAATGCACTACCGTTATGGCTTTATGCCAACTTTAGTTAGATGAAGAAAGTTAAATACCTTTAATATGTGAAGCTAATGATTTGAAGCAATTTGAAATGGATTTCTAAATCTGTACATGCCAGAAAATCGGTTTTATACCTAAATGTAAAATTGTGGAATTTTTCCAA
>NW_024395360.1:0-17360 GCF_016617805.1 Bactrocera tryoni | reverse complement strand
ATTATGGAATTTTTTCCAAATGCACTGCGGTTATGGTCTTATGTCAACTTGAGTAAGATGGTGAGGTTTAATTATTTTTAAAATGTGAATTTAATAATTTGAAGCAACTTGATATGGATTTCTAAATGTGTACATGCAAGAAAGTCGGTTTTATACCTATATGTAAAATTATGGGATTTTTTCAAATGCATTCGGGGTTTTGGCTTTATGCCATCTTTTGTAAGATGAAGAAAGTTAATTAACTTTAATAAGTGATTTTAATATCTTACAACAACTTGATATGGATTTCTAAATGTTTACATGCCAGAAAATCGGTTGTATACTTAAATGTAAAATTGTGGAATTTTTCCAAATGCACTGCCGTCTTGGCTTTATGCCAACTTCAGTAAGATAAAGAAGGTTAATTAACTTTAATATGTTAAGATATTGATTTGAAGCAACTTGATATGGATTTCTAAATGTGTACATGCAAGAAAGTCGGTTTTATACATAAATGTAAAATTATGGAATTTTTCCAAATGCACTGCCGGTTTGGCTTTATGCCAACCTCTGTAAAATTACGAAGGTTAATTAACTTTAATATGTGAAGCTAATGATTTGAAGCAACCTGGTATGGAATTCTAAATGTGTACATGCAAGAAAGTCGGTTTTATATCTAAATGAAAAATTATGGAATTTTTTCCAATTGCACTGCCGTTATGGTCTTATGTCAACTTGAGTAAGATGGTGAGGGTTAATTAACTTTAATATGTGAATTTAATAATTTGAAGCAACTTGATATGGATTTCTTAATGTGTACATGCAAGAAAGTCGGTTTTATACCTAAATGTAAAATTATGGAATTTTTTCCAAATGCACTGCGGTTATGGTCTTATGTCAACTCGAGTAAGATGAAGAAGGTTAATTAACTTTAATATGTGAATTTACTAATTTGAAGAAACTTGATATGGATTTCTACATGTGTACATGCAAGAAAGTCGGTTTTATACCTAAATGTGAAAATGTGGAATTTTTCCAAATGCACTGCCGTTATGGCTTTATGCCAACTTTAGTAAGATGAAGAAAGTTAATTAACTTTAATATGTGAATTTAATAATTTGAAGCAACTTTACATGTATTTCTAAATGTGTACATGCAAGAAAGTCGGTTTTATTCCTAAATCTAAAATTATGGAATTTTTTCCAATTGCACTGCGTTTGGCTTATGTCAACTTAAGTAAGATGAAGAAGGTTAATTAACTTTAATATGTGAATTTAATAATTTGAAGCAACTTGATATGGATTTCTTAATGTGTACATGCAAGAAAGTCGGTTTTATACCTAAATGTAAAATTATGGAATTTTTTCCAAATGCACTGCGGTTATGGTCTTATGTCAACGTGAGTAAGATGAAGAAGGTTAATTAACTTTAATATGTTAAGCTAACGATTTGAGGTAACTTGATATGGATTTCTAAATGTGTACATGCAAGAAAGTCGGTTTTATACATAAATGTAAAATTATGGAATTTTTTCCAATTGCACTGCCGTTATGGTCTTATGTCAACTTGAGTAAGATGGTAAAGGTTAGTTAACTTTAATATGTGAATTTAATAATTTGAAGCAACTTTATATGGATTTCTAAATGTGTACATGCAAGAAAATCGGTTTTATGCCGAAATGTAAAATTGTGGAATTTTTTCAAATGCATTCGGGGTTTTGGCTTTATGCCATCTTTTGTAAGATGAAGAAAGTTAATTAACTTTAATAAGTGGTTTTAATATCTTACAGCAACTTGATATGAATTTCTAAAAGTGTACATGCCAGAAAATCGGTTGTATACCTAAATGTAAAATTGTGGAATTTTTCCAAATGCACTGCCGTTTTGGCTTTATGCCAACCTCTGTAAAATTACGAAGGTTAATTAATTTTAGTATGTGAAGCTAATGAATTGAATCAACTTTATATGGATTTCTAAATGTGTACATGCAAGAAAGTCGGTTTTATACCCAAATGTAAAATTGTGGAATTTTTCCAAATGCACTACCGTTATGGCTTAATGCCAACTTTAGTAAGATGAAGAAAGTTATTTAACTTTAATATGTGAAGCTAATGATTTAAAGCAACTTGATATGGATTTCTAAGTGTGTACATGCCAGAAAATCGGTTTTATACCTAAATGAAAAATTGTGGAATTTTTTCAAATGCACTGCCGTTCTGGCTTTATGCCAACTTCTGTAATATGACGAAGGTTAATTAGCTTGAATATGTGACGTTATTTATTGGAATCAACTCGATATGGATTGCAAAATGTTTAAATGCAGGAAAATCGGTTTTATACCTAAACGTAAAATTGTGGTTTTTTTCCAAATGCAGTGCCGCTATGGCTTTATGACAACTTAAGTAAGATGAAGAAAGTTAATTAACTTTAATATGTGATTTTAATAATTTGAAACAACTTGATATGGATTTCTAAAAGTGTACAAGCCAGAACATCCGTTTTATACCTAAATGTAAAATTGTGGAATTTTCCCAAATGCGCTACCGTTATGGTTTTATGCCAACTTCAGTAAAATGGAGAAGGTTAATTTACTTTAATATGTGACGTTAATGACTTGAATCAACTCGATATGGACTGCTAAATGTTGAAATGCAGGAAAATCGGTTTTATACCTAAATGTAAAATTGTGGTTTTTTTCCAAATGCACTGCCGTTATGGCTTTATGCCATCCTCAGTAAAATGGAGAAGGTTTATTTAGTTTAATATGTGACGTTAATGACTTGAATCAACTTAATATGGATTGCTAAACGTTTAAATGCAGGAAAATCAGTTTTATACCTAAATGTCAAATTATGGAATTTTTTCCAACTGCACTGCCGTTATGGTCTTAAGTCAACTTGAGAAAGATGGTGAGGGTTAGTTAACTTTAATATGTGAATTTAATAATTTGAAGCAACTTGATATGGATTTCTAAATGTGTATATGCAAGAAAATCGGTTTTATGCCGAAATGTAAAATTGTGGAATTTTTCCAAATGCACTACCGTTATGGCTTTCTGCCAACTTCTGTAAGATGAAGAAAGTTAATTAACTTTAATATGTGAATTTAATAATTTGAAACAACTTCATATGTATTTCTTAATGTGTACATGCAAGAAAGTCGGTTTTATATCTAAATGTAAAATTGAGGAATTTTTTCAAATGCACTGCCGTTTTGGCTTTATGCCAACTTTACTAAGATGAAGAAAGTTCATTCGTTTAAATATGTGAATTTATGAATTTGAAGCAACTTGATATTGTAGTAATAAGTACTATGTGTATGATAATACATCCTAACTTTAAGTTATTCTAATTATACTTATATATAAAGGAGTAAACCATTGACGGGTTAATGTAAATATAAAAGAGTAAACCATTGAAGGGTTAATGTAGATGTGTCCCGTTAACTTAAGATTCGTTTTCAGTTATTGCTGATTCTCTTTTAAAGTTCATTTGTATTCACTAAAACACATTCTTGGTTGTCATTGTGTTGACACATATATTCATGCTTCACAAGTTCATGTGTCCATTTCAAAGATGTATAAGTAAATACATAGCATGTAAGCAGAGAAAATGTATGTATGTTAGAACAAGTATATGTAACCGTCTTCGGTCAAAAAGCGATCAGTACAGTTTGAGAAATAAAAGCGACAAGACTTGGCATCCTAAAATCTCAGAAGTGGGATTTGCCCAACTTTAAAATTTAAAAATTTTTTAATAATTTATGTACTAGTTTGAAAAAAAAAACACACAAAGAAGCGAACAATTTTATGACACAATTTATGGAAACAAAAAGTGCGTGTACAATTTAAAGATTTAAACCTAAAATAAACAATTTTAAGATGGATAATGTGGCAGACCATACAGTTGCACAATTGCGTGCTTGGCTCCGACGTCTTGAATTACCATCGAGTGGTAATAAAAGTGCTTTAGTGTTGCGGTTGACAGAGATTCCTGCAAGTGAACGTGGCGAGTGTCCAAGTGGTGCAGAAGTTGACGAAATTATTACAATATGGATTTCTAAATGTGTACATGCAATAAAGTCGGTTTTATACATAAATGTAAAATTATGGAGTTTTTCCAAATGCACTGCCGGTTTGGCTTTATGCCAACCTCTGTAAAATTACGAAGGTTAATTAACTTTAATATGTGAAACTAATGATTTGAAGCAACCTGGTACGGATTTCTAAATGTTAACATGCAAGAAAATCGATTTTATACCTAAATGCAAAACTGTGGAATTTTTCCAAATGCACTGCCGTTTTGGCTTTATGCCAACTTCTTAAAGATGAAGAAAGTTAATTAACTTTAATTTGTGAAGCTAATGATTTGAAACAACTTTATATGGATTTCCAAGCGTGCACATGCAAGAAAGTCGGTTTCATACCTATATGTAAAATTGTGGAATTTTTCCAAATGCACTGCCGTTATGGCTTTATGCCAACTTCAGTAAGATGAAGAAGATTAATTAACTTTAATATGTGAATTTAATAATTTGAAACAACTTCATATGGATTTCTAAAAGTGTACATGCCAGAATATCGGTTTTATATCTAAATGTAAAATTGTGTAATTTTCCCAAATGCACTACCGTTATGGCTTTATGCCAACTTCAGTAAATTGGAGAAGGTTAATTTACTTTAATATGTGACGTTAATGACTTGAATAAATCGATATGGATTGCTAAATGTTTAAATGCAGGAAAATCGATTTTATACCTAAATGTAAACTTGTGGAATTTTTCCAAATGCACTGCCGTTTTGGCTTTATGCCAACTTTAGTAAGATGAAGAAAGTTATTTAGCTTTAATATGTGAAACTAATGATTTGAAGCAACCTGGTACGGATTTCTAAATGTTAATATGCAAGAAAATCGATTTTATACCTAAATATAAAATTGTGGAATTTTTCCAAATGCACTACCGTTTTGGCTTTATGCCAACTTTAGTAAGATGGTGAGGATTAATTAACTTTAGTATGTGAAGCTAACGATTTGGAGCAACTTGATATGGATTTCTAAATGTGTACATGCAAGAAAATCGGTTTTATACCGAAATGTAAAATTGTGGAATTTTTCCAAATGCACTACCGTTATGGCTTTATGCCAACTTTAGTAAGATGAAGAAAGTTATTTAACTTTAATATGTGAATCTAATGATTTAAAGCAACTTGATATGGATTTCTAAGTGTGTACATGCCAGAAAATCGGTTTTATACCTAAATGAAAAATTGTGGAATTTTTCCAAATGCACTGCCGTTCTGGCTTTATGCCAACTTCTGTAATATGACGAAGGTTAATTAGCTTGAATATGTGACGTTATTTATTGGAATCAACTCGATATGGTTTGCAAAATGTTTAAATGCAGGGAAATCGGTTTTATACTTAAATGTAAAATTGTGGAATTTTTCCAAATGCACTGCCGTTATGGCTTTATGCCAACTTCTGTAATATGACGAAGGTTAATTAGCTTGAATATGTGACGTTATTTATTGGAATCAACTCGATATGGATTGCAAAATGTTTAAATGCAGGAAAATCGGTTTTATACCTAAAGGTAAAATTGTGGTTTTTTTCCAAATGCACTGCCGCTATGGCTTTATGACAACTTAAGTAAGATGAAGAAAGTTAATTAACTTTAATATGTGATTTTAATAATTTGAAACAACTTGATATGGATTTCTAAAAGTGTACAAGCCAGAACATCGGTTTTATACCTAAATGTTAAATTGTGGAATTTTTCTAAATGCACTGCCGTTATGGCTTTATTAATTAATCTCATTAGTTTAAATATGTGAATTTATGAATTTGAACCAACTTGATATGGATTGCTAAATGTGTACATGGAAGAAAGTCGGTCTTATACATAAATGTAAAATTATGGAATTTTTCCAAATGCACTGCCGGTTTGGCTTTATGCCAACCTCTGTAAAATTACGAAGGTTAATTAACTTTAATATGTGAAGCTAATGATTTGGAGCAACTTGATATGGATTTCTTAATGTGTACATGCCAGAAAATCGGTTTTATATCTAAATGTAAAATTTTGGAATTTTTCCAAATGCAATGCCGTTATGGCTTTATGCCAAATTTAGTAAAATGAAGAAAGTTAATTAACTTTAATATGTGAATTTAATAATTTGAAGCAACTTGATATGGATTTCTAAATGTGTACATGCAAGAAGGTCGGTTTTATACATAATTGTAAAATTATGGAATTTTTCCAAATGCACTGCAGGTTTGGCTTTATGCCAACCTCTGTAAAATTACGAAGGTTAATTAACTTTAATATGTGAAACTAATGAATTGAAGCAAGTTTATATGGATTTCTAAATGTGTACATGCAAGAAAGTCGGCTTTATACCTAAATGTAAAATTATGGAATTTTTCCAAATGCACTACCGTTATGGCTTTATGCCAACTTTAGTAAGATGAAGAAAGTTATTTAACTTTAATATGTGACGTTAATGACCTGAATAAATCGATATGGATTGCTTAATGTTTAAACGCAGGAAAATCGATTTTATACCTAAATGTAAATTTGTGGAATTTTTCCAAATGCACTGCCGTTTTGGCTTTATGCCAACTTCTCAAAGATGAAGAAAGTTAATTAATTTTAATATGTGAAGCTAATGATTTGAAACACTTTTATATGGATTTCCAAGTGTGCAAATGCAAGAAAGTCGGTTTCATAAGTAAATGTAAAATTGTGGAATTTTTCCAAATGCACTGCCGTTTTGGCTTTATGCCAACTTCTCAAAGATGAAGAAAGTTAATTAACATTAATATGTGAAGCTAATGATTTGAAAAAACTTTATATGGATTTCCAAGTGTGCACATGCAAGAAAGTCGGTTTTATACTTAAATGTAAAATTGTGGAATTTATCCAAATGCACTGCCGTTATGGCTTTATGCCAACTTTAGTAAGATGAAGAAATTTAATTAATTTTAATATGTCAAGCTGATGATTTGAAGCAACTAGATATGGATTTCTAAATGTGTACAAGCAAGAAAGTCGGCTTTATACCTAAATATAAAATTGTAGAATTTTTTCAAATGCACTGCCGTTATGGTTTTATGCCAACTTGAGTAAGGTGATGAGTGTTAATTAACTTTAATATTTGATTTTAATAATTTGAAACAACTTCATATGGATTTCTAAAAGTGTACATGCCAGAATATCGGTTTTATATCTAAAGGTAAAATTGTGGAATTTTTCCAAATGCACTACCGTTATGGCTTTATGCCAACTTTAGTAAGATGAAGAAAGTTAATTAACTTCAAAATGTGAAGCTAATGATTTGAATCAATTTGATATGGATTTCTAAATGTGTACATGCAAGCAAATCGGTTTTATACCGAAATGTAAAATTGAGGAATTTTTCCAAATGCACTGCCGTTTTGGCTTTATGTCAACTTCTGTAAGATGAAGGAAGTAAATTAACTTTAAGATGTGAATTTAGTAATTTGAAACAACTTGATATGGATTTCTAAATGTTTACATGAAAGAAAATCAATTTTATACCTAAATGTAAAATTCTGGAATTTTTCCAAATGTACTACCGTTATGGCCTTTGCCAACTTTAGTAAGATGGTGACGGTTAGTTAACTTTAATATGTTAAGCTAATGATTTGAAGCAACTTGATATGAATTTCTAAATGTGTACATGCAAGAAGGTCGGTTTTATACCGAAATATAAAATTATGGAATTTTTCCAAATGCACTGTCGTTTTGGCTTTATTGCCAACTTTAGTAAGAAGACGAAGGTTATTGAACTTGAATATGTGACGTTAATGATTTGAAGTAACTTGATATGGATTGCTAGATGTTTAAATGCAAGAAAATCGATTTTATACCTAAATGTAAAATTGTGGAATTTTTCCGAATGCACTGCCGTTATGGCTTTATGCCAACTTTAGTAGGATGGTGAGGGTTAATTAACTCAAATATGTGAATTTAATAATTTGAAACAACTTGATATGGATTTCTTAATGTGTACATGCAAGAAAGTCGGTTTTATACCTAAATGAAAAATTGTGGAATTTTTCCAAATGCACTGCCGTTTTGGCTTTATGCCAACTTCTGTTGATATGATGAAGGTTAATTAGCTTGAATATGTGACGTTAATGATTTGAATCAACGCGATATGGATTGCTTAATGTGTAACTGCAGGAAAATCGGTTTTATACCTAAATGAAAAATTGTGGAATTTTTTCAAATGCACTGCCGTTCTGGCTCTATGCCAACTTCTGTAATATGACGAAGGTTAATTAGCTTGAATATGTGACGTTATTTATTGGAATCAACTCGATATGGATTGCAAAATGTTTAAATGCAGGAAAATCGGTTTTATACCTAAACGTAAAATTGTGGTTTTTTTCCAAATGCAGTGCCGCTATGGCTTTATGACAACTTAAGTAAGATGAAGAAAGTTAATTAACTTTAATATGTGATTTTAATAATTTGAAACAACTTGATATGGATTTCTAAAAGTGTACAAGCCAGAACATCCGTTTTATACCTAAATGTAAAATTGTGGAATTTTCCCAAATGCGCTACCGTTATGGTTTTATGCCAACTTCAGTAAAATGGAGAAGGTTAATTTACTTTAATATGTGACGTTAATGACTTGAATCAACTCGATATGGACTGCTAAATGTTGAAATGCAGGAAAATCGGTTTTATACCTAAATGTAAAATTGTGGTTTTTTTCCAAATGCACTGCCGTTATGGCTTTATGCCATCCTCAGTAAAATGGAGAAGGTTTGTTTAGTTTAATATGTGACGTTAATGACTTGAATCAACTTAATATGGATTGCTAAACGTTTAAATGCAGGAAAATCAGTTTTATACCTAAATGTCAAATTATGGAATTTTTTCCAACTGCACTGCCGTTATGGTCTTAAGTCAACTTGAGAAAGATGGTGAGGGTTAGTTAACTTTAATATGTGAATTTAATAATTTGAAGCAACTTGATATGGATTTCTAAATGTGTATATGCAAGAAAATCGGTTTTATGCCGAAATGTAAAATTGTGGAATTTTTCCAAATGCACTACCGTTATGGCTTTCTGCCAACTTCTGTAAGATGAAGAAAGTTAATTAACTTTAATATGTGAATTTAATAATTTGAAACAACTTCATATGTATTTCTTAATGTGTACATGCAAGAAAGTCGGTTTTATATCTAAATGTAAAATTGAGGAATTTTTTCAAATGCACTGCCGTTTTGGCTTTATGCCAACTTTACTAAGATGAAGAAAGTTCATTCGTTTAAATATGTGAATTTATGAATTTGAAGCAACTTGATATTGTAGTAATAAGTACTATGTGTATGATAATACATCCTAACTTTAAGTTATTCTAATTATACTTATATATAAAGGAGTAAACCATTGACGGGTTAATGTAAATATAAAAGAGTAAACCATTGAAGGGTTAATGTAGATGTGTCCCGTTAACTTAAGATTCGTTTTCAGTTATTGCTGATTCTCTTTTAAAGTTCATTTGTATTCATTAAAACACATTCTTGGTTGTCATTGTGTTGACACATATATTCATGCTTCACAAGTTCATGTGTCCATTTCAAAGATGTATAAGTAAATACATAGCATGTAAGCAGAGAAAATGTATGTATGTTAGAACAAGTATATGTAACCGTCTTCGGTCAAAAAGCGATCAGTACAGTTTGAGAAATAAAAGCGACAAGACTTGGCATCCTAAAATCTCAGAAGTGGGATTTGCCCAACTTTAAAATTTAAAAATTTTTTAATAATTTATGTACTAGTTTGAAAAAAAAACACACAAAGAAGCGAACAATTTTATGACACAATTTATGGAAACAAAAAGTGCGTGTACAATTTAAAGATTTAAACCTAAAATAAACAATTTTAAGATGGATAATGTGGCAGACCATACAGTTGCACAATTGCGTGCTTGGCTCCGACGTCTTGAATTACCATCGAGTGGTAATAAAAGTGCTTTAGTGTTGCGGTTGACAGAGATTCCTGCAAGTGAACGTGGCGAGTGTCCAAGTGGTGCAGAAGTTGACGAAATTATTACAATATGGATTTCTAAATGTGTACATGCAATAAAGTCGGTTTTATACATAAATGTAAAATTATGGAGTTTTTCCAAATGCACTGCCGGTTTGGCTTTATGCCAACCTCTGTAAAATTACGAAGGTTAATTAACTTTAATATGTGAAACTAATGATTTGAAGCAACCTGGTACGGATTTCTAAATGTTAACATGCAAGAAAATCGATTTTATACCTAAATGCAAAACTGTGGAATTTTTCCAAATGCACTGCCGTTTTGGCTTTATGCCAACTTCTTAAAGATGAAGAAAGTTAATTAACTTTAATTTGTGAAGCTAATGATTTGAAACAACTTTATATGGATTTCCAAGCGTGCACATGCAAGAAAGTCGGTTTCATACCTATATGTAAAATTGTGGAATTTTTCCAAATGCACTGCCGTTATGGCTTTATGCCAACTTCAGTAAGATGAAGAAGATTAATTAACTTTAATATGTGAATTTAATAATTTGAAACAACTTCATATGGATTTCTAAAAGTGTACATGCCAGAATATCGGTTTTATACCTAAATGTAAAATTGTGTAATTTTCCCAAATGCACTACCGTTATGGCTTTATGCCAACTTCAGTAAATTGGAGAAGGTTAATTTACTTTAATATGTGACGTTAATGACTTGAATAAATCGATATGGATTGCTAAATGTTTAAATGCAGGAAAATCGATTTTATACCTAAATGTAAACTTGTGGAATTTTTCCAAATGCACTGCCGTTTTGGCTTTATGCCAACTTTAGTAAGATGAAGAAAGTTATTTAGCTTTAATATGTGAAACTAATGATTTGAAGCAACCTGGTACGGATTTCTAAATGTTAATATGCAAGAAAATCGATTTTATACCTAAATATAAAATTGTGGAATTTTTCCAAATGCACTACCGTTTTGGCTTTATGCCAACTTTAGTAAGATGGTGAGGATTAATTAACTTTAGTATGTGAAGCTAACGATTTGGAGCAACTTGATATGGATTTCTAAATGTGTACATGCAAGAAAATCGGTTTTATACCGAAATGTAAAATTGTGGAATTTTTCCAAATGCACTACCGTTATGGCTTTATGCCAACTTTAGTAAGATGAAGAAAGTTATTTAACTTTAATATGTGAATCTAATGATTTAAAGCAACTTGATATGGATTTCTAAGTGTGTACATGCCAGAAAATCGGTTTTATACCTAAATGAAAAATTGTGGAATTTTTCCAAATGCACTGCCGTTCTGGCTTTATGCCAACTTCTGTAATATGACGAAGGTTAATTAGCTTGAATATGTGACGTTATTTATTGGAATCAACTCGATATGGTTTGCAAAATGTTTAAATGCAGGGAAATCGGTTTTATACTTAAATGTAAAATTGTGGAATTTTTCCAAATGCACTGCCGTTATGGCTTTATGCCAACTTCTGTAATATGACGAAGGTTAATTAGCTTGAATATGTGACGTTATTTATTGGAATCAACTCGATATGGATTGCAAAATGTTTAAATGCAGGAAAATCGGTTTTATACCTAAAGGTAAAATTGTGGTTTTTTTCCAAATGCACTGCCGCTATGGCTTTATGACAACTTAAGTAAGATGAAGAAAGTTAATTAACTTTAATATGTGATTTTAATAATTTGAAACAACTTGATATGGATTTCTAAAAGTGTACAAGCCAGAACATCGGTTTTATACCTAAATGTTAAATTGTGGAATTTTTCTAAATGCACTGCCGTTATGGCTTTATTAATTAATCTCATTAGTTTAAATATGTGAATTTATGAATTTGAACCAACTTGATATGGATTGCTAAATGTGTACATGGAAGAAAGTCGGTCTTATACATAAATGTAAAATTATGGAATTTTTCCAAATGCACTGCCGGTTTGGCTTTATGCCAACCTCTGTAAAATTACGAAGGTTAATTAACTTTAATATGTGAAGCTAATGATTTGGAGCAACTTGGTATGGATTTCTAAATGTGAACATGCCAGAAAATCGGTTTTATAACTAAATGTAAAATTGTGGAATTTTTCCAAATGCAATGCCGTTATGGCTTTATGCCAAATTTAGTAAGATGAAGAAAGTTAGTTAACTTTAATATGTGAATTTAATAATTTGAAGCAACTTGATATGGATTTCTAAATGTGTACATGCAAGAAGGTCGGTTTTATACATAAATGTAAAATTATGGAATTTTTCCAAATGCACTGCAGGTTTGGCTTTATGCCAACCTCTGTAAAATTACGAAGGTTAATTAACTTGAATATGTGAAACTAATGAATTGAAGCAACTTGATATGGATTTCTAAATGTGTACATGCAAGAAAGTCGGCTTTATACCTAAATGTAAAATTATGGAATTTTTCCAAATGCACTACCGTTATGGCTTTATGCCAACTTTAGTAAGATGAAGAAAGTTATTTAACTTTAATATGTGAAGCTAATGATTTAAAGCAACTTGATATATATTTCTAAGTGTGTACATGCCAGAAAATCGGTTTTATACCTAAATGAAAAATTGTGGAATTTTTCCAAATGCACTGCCGTTCTGGCTTTATGCAAACTTCTGTAATATGACGAAGGTTAATTAGCTTGAATATGTGACGTTATTTATTGGAATCAATTCGATATGAATTGCAAAATGTTTAAATGCAGGAAAATCGGTTTTATACCTAAACGTAAAATTGTGGAATTTTTCCAAATGCACTGCCGCTATGGCTTTATGCCAACTTAAGTAAGATGAAGAAAGTTAATTAACTTTAATATGTGAATTTAATAATTCGAAACAACATGATATGGATTTCGAAATGTGTACATGCAATAGAGTCGGTTTTATACCTAAATGTAAAATTGTTGAATTTTTCCAAATGCACTGCCGGTTTGGCTTTATGCCAACCTCTGTAAAATTACGAAGGTTAATTAACTTTAATATGTGAAGCTAATGGTTTGAAGCAACTTGATATGGATTTCTAAATGTGTGCTGCCAGAATATCAGTTTCATACCTGAATGTAAAATTGTGGAATTTTTCCAAATGCACTACCGTTATGGCTTTATGTCAACTTCTGTAAGATGAAGAAAGTTAATTAACTTTAATATGTGAATTTAATATAGTGAAGCAACTTGATATGGATTTCTAAACGTGTACATGCAAGAAAGTTGGTTTTATACCTAAATGTAAAATTATGGAATTTTTTCCAAATGCACTGCGGTTATGGTCTTATGTCAACTTGAGTAAGATGAAGAAGGTTAATTAACTTTAATATGTGAATTTACTAATTTGAAGAAACTTGATATGGATTTCTACATGTGTACATGCAAGAAAGTCGGTTTTATACCTAAATGTGAAAATGTGGAATTTTTCCAAATGCACTGCCGTTATGGTTTTATGCCAACTTCTGTAAGATGAAGAAGATTAATTAACTTTAATATGTGAATTTAATAATTTGAAACAACTTCATATGGATTTCTAAAAGTGTACATGCCAGAATATCGGTTTTATACCTAAATGTAAAATTGTGTAATTTTCCCAAATGCACTACCGTTATGGCTTTATGCCAACTTCAGTAAAATGGAGAAGGCTAATTTACTTTAATATGTGACGTTAATGACTTGAATAAATCGATATGGATTGCTAAATTTTTAAATGCAGAAAAATCGATTTTATACCTAAATATAAAATTGAGGAATTTTTCCAAATGCTCTGCCGTTTTTGCTTTATGCCAACTTCTCAACGATGAAGAAAGTTAATTAACTTTAATATGTGAAGCTAATGATTTGAAACAACTTTATATGAATTTCCAAGTGTGCACATGCAAGAAAGTCGGTTTTATACCTAAATGTAAAATTGTGGAATTTTTCCTAATGCACTGCCGTTATGGCTTTATGCCAACTTCTGTAAGACGGAGAAAGTTAATTAACTTTAATATGTGAATTTAATAATTTGAAGCAACTTGATATGGATTTCTTAATGTGTATATGCAAGAAAGTCGGTTTTATACCTAAATGTAAAATTGTGTAATTTTCCCAAATGCACTACCGTTTTGGCTTTATGCCAACTTCAGTAAATTGGAGAAGGTTAAGTTACTTTAATATGTGACGTTAATGACTTGAATAAATCGATATGGATTGCTAAATGTTTAAATGCAGGAAAATCGATTTTATACCTAAATATAAAATTGAGGAATTTTTCCAAATGCTCTGCTGTTTTGGCTTTATGCCAACTTCTCAACGATGAAGAAAGTTAATTAACTTTAATATGTGAAGCTAATGATTTGAAACAACTTTATATGAAT
Source organism: Bactrocera tryoni (assembly GCF_016617805.1). Lineage (NCBI taxonomy): Eukaryota > Metazoa > Arthropoda > Insecta > Diptera > Tephritidae > Bactrocera > Bactrocera tryoni. The sequence goes on along the minus strand of NW_024395360.1, from coordinate 2,980 downwards.
TTCCAAGTGTGCACATGCAAGAAAGTCGGTTTTATACCTAAATGTAAAATTGTGGAATTTTTCCTAATGCACTGCCGTTATGGCTTTATGCCAACTTCAGTAAGACGGAGAAAGTTAATTAACTTTAATATGTGAATTTAATAATTTGAAACAACTTCATATGGATTTTTAAATTTGTACATGCAAGAAAGTCGGTTTTATACCCAAATGTAAAATTATGGAACTTTTTCCAAATGCACTGCGGTTATGGCTTTATGCCAACTTCAGTAAAATGGAGAAGGCTAATTTATTTTAATATGTGACGTTAATGACTTGAATAAATCGATATGGATTGCTAAATTTTTAAATGCAGAAAAATCGATTTTATACCTAAATGTAAATTTCTGTAATTTTTCCAAATGCACTGCCTTTTTTGCTTTATGCCAACTTTAGTAAGATGAAGAAAGTTAATAATCTTTAATATGTGAAGCTAAAGATTTGAAGCAACCTGGTATGGATTTCTAAATGTTTACATGCAAGAAAATCGAATTTATACCTAAATGCAAAATTGTGGAATTTTTCCAAATGCACTGCCGTTTTGGCTTTTTGCCAACTTCTCAAAGATGAAGAAAGTTAATTAACTTTAATATGTGAAGCTAATGGTTTGAAACACTTTTATATGGATTTCCAAGTGTGCAAATGCAAGAAAGTCGGTTTTATACCTAAATGTAAAATTGTGTAATTTTCCCAAATGCACTACCGTTATGGCTTTATGCCAACTTCAGTAAAATGGAGAAGGCTAATTTACTTTAATATGTGACGTTAATGACTTGAATAAATCGATATGGATTGCTAAATTTTTAAATGCAGAAAAATCGATTTTATACCTAAATGTAAATTTCTGTAATTTTTCCAAATGCACTGCCTTTTTTGCTTTATGCCAACTTTAGTAAGATGAAGAAAGTTAATTAACTTTAATATGTGAAGCTAATGATTTGAAGCAACCTGGTACGGATTTCTAAATGTTTACATGCAAGAAAGTCGGTTTTATACCTAAATATAAAATTGTGGAATTTTTCCAAATGCCCTGCCGTTATGGCTTTATGCCAAGTTTAGTAGGATGGTGAGGGTTAATTAACTCTAATATGTGAATTTAATAATTTGAAACAACTTGATATGGATTTCTTAATGTGTATATGCAAGAAAGTCGGTTTTATACCTAAATGAAAAATTGTGGAATTTTTCCAAATGCACTGCCGTTTTGGCTTTATGCCAACTTCTATAAGATGAAGAAGATTAATTTACTTTAATATGTGACGATAATGACTTAAATAAATCGATATGGATTGCTAAATATTTAAATGCAGGAAAATCGGATTTATACCTAAATGTAAAATTATGGAATTTTTCCAAATGCACTGCCGGTTTGGCTTTATGCCAACATCTGTAAAATTACGAAGGTTAATTAACTTTAATATGTGAAGCTAATGATTAGGAGCAACTTGGTATGGATTTCTAAATGTGTACATGCCAGAAAATCGGTTTTATAACTAAATGTAAAATTGTGGAATTTTTCCAAATGCATTGCCGTTATGGCTTTATGCCAAATTTAGTAAGATGAAGAAAGTTAGTTAACTTTAATATGTGAATTTAATAATTTGAAGCAACTTTATATGGATTTCTAAATGTGTACATGCAAGAAACTCGGTTTTATACATAAATGTAAAATTATGGAATTTTTCCAAATGCACTGCCGGTTTGGCTTTATGCCAACCTCTGTAAAATTACGAAGGTTAATTAACTTTAATATGTGAAGCTAATGAATTGAAGCAACTTTATATGGATTTCTAAATGTGTACATGCAAGAAAGTCGGCTTTATTCCTAAATGTAAAATTATGGAATTTTTCCAAATGCACTACCGTTATGGCTTTATGCCAACTTCAGTAAAATGGAGAAGGTTAATTTACTTTAATATGTGACGTTAATGACTTGAATAAATCGATATGGATTGCTTAATGTTTAAATGCAGGAAAATCGATTTTATACCTAAATGTAAATTTGTGGAATTTTTCCAAATGCACTGCCGTTTTGGCTTTATGCCAACTTAAGTAAGATGATGAAAGTTAATTAACTTTAATATGTGAAGCTAATGGTTTGAAGCAAATTGGTACGGATTTCTAAATGTTAACATGAAAGAAAATCAATTTTATACCTAAATGTAAAATTCTGAAATTTTTCCAAATGCACTGCCGGTTTGGCTTTATGCCAACCTCTGTAAAATTACGAAGGTTAATTAACTTTAATATGTGAAGCTTATGAATTGAAGCAACTTTATATGGATTTCTAAATGTTTACATGCAAGAAAATCGAATTTATACCTAAATGCAAAATTGTGGAATTTTTCCAAATGCACTGCCGTTTTGGCTTTATGCCAACTTCTCAAAGATGAAGAAAGTTAATTAACTTTAATATGTGAAGTAAATGGTTTGAAACACTTTTATATGGATTTCCAAGTGTGCAAATGCAAGAAAGTCGGTTTTATAAGTAAATGTAAAATTGTGGAATTTTTCCAAATGCACTGCCGTTTTGGCTTTATGCCAACTTCTCAAAGATGAAGAAAGTTAATTAACTTTAATATGTGACGTTAATGACTTGAATAAATCGATATGGATTGCTTAATGTTTAAATGCAGGAAAATTTGGCTTTATGCCAACTTCTCTAAGATGAAAAAAGTTAATTAACTTTAATATGTAAATTTATTAATTTGAAACAACTTCATATGGATTTCTAAAAGTGAACATGCCAGAATATCGGTTTTATACCTAAATGTAAAATTGTTGAATTTTCCCAAATGCACTACCGTAATGGCTTTATGCCAACTTCAGTAAAATGGAGAAGGTTAATTTACTTTAATATGTGACGTTAATGATTTGAAGCAACTTGATATGGAATTCTAAATGTGAACATGCCAGAAAATCAGTTTTATACCTAAATGTAAAA
>NW_024395359.1:0-5994 GCF_016617805.1 Bactrocera tryoni | reverse complement strand
TAAAGCCATAACGGCAGTGCATTTGTAAAAATTCGACATTCTTATATTCAGGTATAAAGTTGATGTTCTTGTATATACACATTTAGCAGTCTATATTGAATTGCTTTAAATCATTAGCTTAACATACTTAAGTTAATTAACCTTCATCATCTTCCTGAAGTTGACATAAAGCCATAACGGCAGTGCATTTGTAAAAATTCGACATTCTTATATTCAGGTATAAAGTCGATTTTCTTGTATATACACATTTAGCAGTCGATATTGAATTGCCTTAAATCATTAGTTTAACATAATTAAGTTAATTAACCTTATTCACCTTCCAGAAGTTGACATAAAGCTATAACGGCAGTGCATTTGTAAAAATTGGACAAACTTATATTCAGGTATAAAGTTTATGTTCTTGTATATACACATTTAGCAGTCGATATTTAATTGCTTTAAATCATTAGTATAACATATTTAAGTTAATTAACATTATTCATCTTACTGATGTTGACATAAAGCCATAACGGCGCTGCATTTGGAATAATTCGACGATCTTATATTCAAGAATAAAGTCGATTTTCTTGTATATACACACTTAGCAGTCGATATGGAATTGCCTTAAATCATTAATTTAACATATTTAAGTTAATTAAGTTTCTTCATCTTACCGAAGTTGACGTAAAGCCATAACGGCAGTGCGTTTGTAAAAATTCGACAATCTTATATTCAGGTATAAAGTCGATGTTCGTGTATATACACATTTTGCAGTCGATATTGAAATGCCTTAAATCATTAATTTAACATATTTAAGTTAATTAACATTCTTCATCTTACTGAAGTTGACATAAAGCCATAACGGCGCTGCATTTGGAATAATTCGACAATCTTATATTCAAGTATAAAGTCGATTTTCTTGTATACACACACTTAGCAGTCGATATGGAATTGCCTTAAATCATTAATTTAACATATTTAAGTTAATTAACCTTCTTCATCTTCCTGAAGTTGACATAAAGCCATAACGGCAGTGCATCTGGAAGAACGCGACATTCTTATATTCAGGTATAAATTCGATTTTCTTGTGTAAACCTTTAGCAATCGATGTTGAGTTTCTTCAAATCATTAATTTAACATATTTGAGTTTATTATGCTTCTTCATCTTACTGAAGTTGACATAAAGCCATAACGGCAGTTCATTTGTAAGAATCCGGCAATCTTATATACAGGTATAAAGTCGATTTTCTTGTACATACACATTCAGCAGTCGATATTGAGTTGCTTTATATCATTAATTTAACATATTTAAGTTAACTAACCTTCCTTATCTTACTGAAGTTGACATTAAGCCATAATGGCAGAGCATTTGGAAGAATTCGACATTCTTATATTCAGGTATAAAGTCGATGTTCTTGTATATACACATTTTGCAGTCGATATTGAGTTGCCTTAAATCATTAATTTAACATGTTTAAGTTTATTATGCTTCTTCATCTTACTGAAGTTGATATAAAGCCATAACGGCAGTGCATTTGTAAAAATTCGACAAACTTATATTCAGGTATAAAGTTGATGTTCTTGTATATACACATTTAGCAGTCGATATTGAATTGCTTTAAATCATTAGTTTAACATACTGAAGTTAATTAACCTTCTTCATATTCCTGAAGTTGACATAAAGCCATAACGGCAGTGCATTTGTAAAAATTCGACAATCTTATGTTCAGGTATAAAGTCGACTTTCTTGTGTATAAACAATTAGCAATCAATATTGAGTTGCTTCAAATCATTAATTTACCAAATGTAAGTTATTTAGCCTTCTTCATCTTACCGGAGTTGACATAAAGCCATAACGGCAATGCAGTTGGAAAAAATCAACAATCTTAAGTTCAAGTATAAAGTTGATGTCCTTGTATATACACATTTTGCAGTCGATATTGAATTGATTAAGTCATTAATTTAACATATTTAAGTTTATTATGCTTCTTCATCTTACTGAAGTTGACATAAAGCCATAACGGCAGTTCATTTGGAAGAATCCGGCAATCTTATATACAGGTATAAAGTCGATTTTCTAGTACATAAACATTCAGCAGTCGATATTGAGTTGCTTTATATCATTAATTTAACATATTTAAGTTAACTAACCTTCCTTATCTTACTGAAGTTGACATTAAGCCATAATGGCAGTGCATTTGGAAGAATTCGACATTCTTATATTCAGGTATAAAGTCGATTTTCTTGTATATACACATTTTGCAGTCGATATTGAGTTGCCTTAAATCATTAATTTAACATATTTAAGTATATTATGCTTCTTCATCTTACTGAAGTTGATATAAAGCCATAACGGCAGTGCATTTGTAAAAATTGCACAAACTTATATTCAGGTATAAAGTTGATGTTCTTGTATATACCCATTTAGCAGTCGATATTGAATTGCTTTAAATCATTAGTTTAACATACTTAAGTTAATTAACTTTCTTCATCTTCCTGAAGTTGACATAAAGCCATAACGGCAGTGCATTTGTAAAAATTAGACAATCTTATGTTCAGGTATAAAGTCGACTTTCTTGTGTATAAACAAGTAGCAATCAATATTGAGTTGCTTCAAATCATTAATTTACCATATGTAAGTTAATTAGCCTTCTTCATCTTACCGGAGTTGACATAAGGCCATAACGGCAATGCAGTTGGAAGAAATCAACAATCTTATGTTCAAGTATAAAGTCGACTTTCTTGTGATTATACATTTAGCAGTCGATATTGAGTTGCTTTAAATCGTTAATTTAACATATTTAAGTTAATTAACCTTCCTCACCTTACTGAAGTTGGCATAAAGCTATAACGGCAGAGCATTTGGAAGAATTCGACATTCTTATATTCAGGTACAGAGTCAATTTTCTTGTATATACACATTTAGCAGTCGATATGGAATTGCCTTAAATCATTAATTTAACATATTTAAGTTCATTATGCTTCTTCATCTTACTGAAGTTGACATAAAGCCATAACGGCACTGCATTTGGAATAATTCGACATTCTTATATTTAAGAATAAAGTCGATGTTCTTGTAGATACACATTTAGCAGTCGATATTGAGTTGCTTTAAATCATTAATTTAACATATTTAAGTTAATTAACCTTCCTCACCTTACTGAAGTTGACATAAAGCCGTAACAGCTGTGCATTTGTAAAAATTCGACAATCTCATATACAGGTATAAAATCGATTTTCTTGTATATACACACTTAGCAGTCGATATTGAATTGCCTTAAATCATTGGTTTAACATACTTAAGTTAATTAACTTTCTTCATCTTCCTGAAGTTGACATAAAGCCATAACGGCAGTGCATTTGTAAAAATTCGATATTTTTATATTCAGGTACAAAGTCGATTTTCTTGTATATACACACTTAGCAATCGATATTTAATTGCCTTAAATCATTAATTTCACATATATAAGTTAGTTTACTTTCTTCATCTTTCTGAAGTTGACATAAAGCCATCACGGCAGTGCATTTGGAAGAACTTGACATTCTTATATTCAGGTATAAAGTAGATGTTCGTGTACATACACATTTTGCAGTCGATATTGAAATGCCTTAAATCATTAATTTAACATATTTAAGTTAATTAACATTATTCATCTTACTGATGTTGACATAAAGCCATAACGGCGCTGCATTTGGAATAATTCGACAATCTTATATTCAGGTATAAAGTCGATTTCTTGTATATACACACTTAGCTGTCGATACTGAAGTGCCTTAAATCATTAATTTAACATATTTAAGTTAATTAAGTTTCTTCATCTTACCGAAGTTGACATAAAGCCATAACGGCAGTGCGTTTGTAAAAATTCGACAATCTTATATTCAGGTATAAAGTCGATGTTCGTGTACATACACATTTTGCAGTCGATATTGAAATGCCTTAAATCATTAATTTAACATATTTAAGTTAATTAACATTCTTCATCTTACTGAAGTTGACATAAAGCCATAACGGCGGTGCATTTGAAATAATTCGACAATCTTATATTCAAGTATAAAGTCGATTTTCTTGTATATACACACTTAGTAGTCGATATGGAATTGCCTTAAATCATAAGTTTAACATACTTAAGTTAATTAACCTTCTTCATCTTCCTGAAGTTGACATAAAGCCATAACAACAGTGCATTTGTAAAAATTCGACAATCTTATATTCAGGTATAAAGTTGATGTTCTTGTATATACACATTTAGCAGTCGATATTGAATTGCTTTAAATCATTAGTTTAACATACTTAAGTTAATTAACCTTCTTCATCTTCCTGAAGTTGACATAAAGCCATCACGGCAGTGCATTTTGAAGAATTTGACATTCTTATATTCAGGTATAAAGTCCATGTTCGTGCACATACACATTTTGCAGTCGATATGGAAATGCCTTAAATCATTAATTTAACATATTTAATTTAATTAACCTTCTTCATCTTCCTGAAGTTGACATAAAGCCATAACGGCAGTGCGTTTGTAAAAATTCGACAATCTTATATTCAGGTATAAAGTCGATTTTCTTGTATATACTCACTTAGCAGTCGATATGGAATTGCCTTAAATCATTAGTTTAACATACTTAAGTTAATTAACCTTCTTCATCTTCCTGAAGTTGTCATAAAGCAATAACGGCAGTGCATTTGTAAAAATCCGACATTCTTATATTCAGGTATAAAGTTGATGTTTTTGTATATACACATTTAGCAGTCGATATTGAATTGCATTATATCATTAATTTAACATATTTAAGTTAGTTAACCTTCTTCATCTTCCTGAAGTTGACATAAAGCCATAACGGCAGTGCAGTTGGAAGAATTTGACATTCATATATTCAGGTATGAAGTCGATGTTCTTGTACATACACATTTTGCAGTCGATATTGAATTTTCTTAAATCATTAATTTAATATATTTAAGTTAATTATGCTTCTTCATCTTACATAAAGCCATAACATTTGTAAAAATTCGACAATCTTATATTCAGGTATAAAGTCGATTTTCTTGCATATTCACATTAAGTAGTCGATATTGAATTGCCTTAAATGATTAGTTTAACATACTTAAGTTAATTAACCTTCTTCATCTTCCTGAAGTTGACATAAAGCCATAACGGCAGTGCATTTGTAAAAATTCGACATTCTTATATTCAGGTATAAAGTTGATGCTCTTGTATATACACATTTAGCAGTCGATATTGAATTGCTTTAAATCATTAATTTAACATATTTAAATCAATTTACCTTCTTCATCTTACTGAAGTTATTTCAAAGCCATTTGGAAGATTTCAACAATCTTATATTCAGGTATAAATTCGATTTTCTTGTATATATGTGCATATTTAACAGTGGATATTGAATTGCCTTAAATTATTAATTTAACATATGTATTTAAGTTAATTAACTTTCTTCATCTTACCGAAGTTGACATAAAGCCATAACGGCAGTGCATTTGTAAAAATTCGACAATCTTATATTCAGGTATAAAGTCGATTTTCTTGTATATTAGCATTAAGTAGTCGATATTGAATTGCCTTAAATGATTAGTTTAACATACTTAAGTTAATTAACCTTCTTCATCTTCCTGAAGTTGACATAAAGCCATAACGGTAGTGCATTTGGAAGAATTCGACACCCTTATATTCAGGTATAAAGTCGATTTTCTTGTATATACACATTTAGCAGTCGATATTGAGATGCTTTAAATCATTAATTTAACATATTGACATAAAGCCATCACGGCAGTGCATTTGGAAGAATTTGACATTCTTATATTCAGGTATGAAGTCGATGTTCTTGTACATACACATTTTGCAGTCGATATTGAATTTCCTTAAATCATTAATTTAATATATTTAAGTTAATTCTGCTTCTTCATCTTACCGAAGTTGACATAAAGCCATAACGGCAGTGCATTTGTAAAAATTCGACAATCTTATATTCAGGTATAAAGTTGATGTTCTTGTATATACA
>NW_024395358.1:0-11509 GCF_016617805.1 Bactrocera tryoni | reverse complement strand
AGGTTAATTAATTTGAATATGTGACGTTAATGATTTGATTCAACTCGATATGGTTTGCTAAATGTTTAAATGCAGGAAAACCGATTTTAAACCTAAATTTAAATTGTGGAATTTTTCCAAATGCACTGCCGCTATGGCTTTAAGTAAGGTGAAGAAGGTTAATTAACCCTGATATGTGAAGTTTATTATTTGAAGCCATTCAACATAGATTGCCAAATGTGAAAATAAAAGAATATCGGTTTTATACCTTAATGTAAAACTATGGAACTTTTCCCAAATGCACTGCCGTTATGGTTTTATGTTAACTTGAGTAAGATGATGAGAGTTAATTAACTTACATATAAGAGCTAATGCTTTGAAGCAATTCTTTGTTTTTTTACCTAAATGTAAAATTTTGGACTTTTTCCAAATGCACTGTCGTTTCGGCTTTATGCCAACTTCTGTAAGTTGAAGAAGGTTAGTTAACTTTAATATGTTAAGCTTATGATTTGAATCAACTCGATATAGATTGCTTAATGTTTAAATGCATGAAAATCGGCTTTATACCTAAATTTAAATTGTGGAATTTTTCCAAATGTACTGTCGTTTTGGTTTTATGCCAACTTCTGTAAGATGAAGAAGGTTAATTAACTTTATATGTGAATTTAATAATTTAAAGCAACTTGACATGGATTGCTAAATGTGCACATGCAAGAAAGTCGGTTTTATACATAAATTTAAAGTTCTGGAATTTTTCCAAATGCACTGCCGTTTTGGCTTTATGCCAACTTCTGTAAGATGAAGAAGGTTAATTAACTTTAATATGTGACGTTAATGATTTGAATCAATTCGATATGTATTGCTAAATGTTTAAATGCAGGAAAATCGGTTTTATACCTAAATTTAAATTGTGGAATCTTTCCAAATTCACAATCGTTTTGGTGTCATGCCAACTTCTGTAAGATGAAGAAGGTTAATTAACTTTAATATGTGAAGCTAATGATTTGAAGCCATTCAACATATATTGCAAAACGTGTATTTGCAAGAAAATCGGTTTTATACCTAAATGTAAAATTGTGGCATTTTTCCAAATGCACTGCCGTTTTGGCTTTATGCCAACTTCTGTAAGATGAAGAAGGTTAATTAACTTTAATATGTTAAGCTAATGATTTCAGGCAACTTGATATGGATTTCTAACAGTGTACATGCCAGAAAGTCGGTTTTTTACCTAAATGTAAAATTATGGATTTTTTTCCAAATGCACTGCCGTTATGGCTTTATGTCAACTTGAGTAAGATGATGAGGGTTATTTAACTTTAATATGTTAAGCTAATGATTTGTGGCAACTTGATATGGATTTCTAACAGCGTACATGCCAGAAAGTCGGTTTTTTACCTAAATGTAAAATTATGGCTTCTTTCCAAATCCACTGCCGTTATGGCTTTATGTCAATTTCAGTAAGATGATGAGGACTAATTAACTTTAATATGTGAAGCTAATGATTTGAAGCAATTCCTTGTGGATTTTTAAATATATATGTATCGGCAGGAAAATCGGTTTTATACCTAAATGTAAAATTCTGGACTTTTTTCCAAATGCACTGCCGTTTTGGCTTTATACCAACTTCTGTGAGATGACGAAGGTTAATTAACTTGAATATGTGACGCTAATGATTTGAATCAACTCGGTGTAGTTTGCTAAATGCTTAAATGCATGAAAATCGGTTTTATACCTAAATATAAATTGTGGAATTTTTTCAAATGCACTGTCGTTTTGGTTTCTTGCTAACTTCTGTAAGATGAAGAAGGTTAATTAACTTTAATATGTCACGTTAATGATTTGAATCAACTCGATATGTATTGCTAAATGTGTACATGCAAGAAAGTCGGTTTTATTCATAAATGTAAAATTCTGGTATTTTTCCAAATGCACTGCCGTTTTGGCTTTATGCCAACTTCTGTAAAATGACGAGGGTTAATTAACTTGAATATGTGACGTTAATGATTTAATTCAACTCGATATGGATTGCTAAATGTTTAAATGTAGGAAAATCGATTTTATACCTAAATTTGAATTGTTTAATTTTTCCAAATGCACTGCCGTTATGGCTTTATGCTAACTTCAGTAAGGTGAAGAAAGTTAATTAATTTGAATATGTGACGCTAATGATTTGAATCAACTCGATATAGATTGCTTAATGTTTAAATGCATGAAAATCGGTTTTATACCTAAATTTAAATTGTGGAATTTTTCCAAATGCACTGTCGTTTTGGTTTCTTGCCAACATCTGTAAGATGAAGAAGGTTAATTAACTTTAATATGTGACGTTAATGATTTGAATCAACTCGATATGTATTGCTAAATGTTTAATTGAATGAAAAACGGTTTTATACCTAAATTTAAATTGTGGAATTTTTCCAAATGTAATGTCGTTTTGGTTTTATGCCAACTTCTGTAAGATGAAGAAGGTTAATTAACTTTAATATAAGAATTTAATAATTTGAAGCAACTTGACATGGATTGCTAAATGTGCACATGCACGAAAGTCGGTTTTATACCTAAATTTAAAGTTCTGGAATTTTTCCAAATGCACTGCCGTTTTGGCTTTATGCCAACTTCTGTAAAATGACGAAGGTTAATTAACTTGAATATGTGACGTTAATGATTTGAATCAACTCGATATAGATTGCTTAATGTTTAAATGCATGAAAATCGGTTTTATACATAAATGTACATATCTGGTATTTTTCCAAATGCACTGCCGTTTTGGCTTTATGCCAACTTCTGTAAGATGATGAAGGTTAATTAACTTGAAAATGTGACGTTAATGATTTGAATCAACTCGATATAGATTGCTAAATGTGTACATGCAAGAAAGTCGGTTTTATACATAAATGTAAAATTCTGGAATTTTTCCAAATGCATTGCCGTTTTGGCTTTATGCCAACTTCTGTACACTGAAGAAGGTTAATTAACTTTAATATGTGAGACTAATGATATGAATTTCTAAATGCGTACATTCAAGAAAATCGGTTTTATACCGAAATGTAAAAATATGGAATTTTTTTCAAATGAACTGCCGTTATGGTCTTATGTCAACTTGAGTAAGATTATGAGGGTTTATTAACTTTAATGTGTTAAGCCAGTGATTTGAAGAAACTTGATATGGATTTTTTAATTTGTACGTGCAGGAAAATCGGTTTTATAACTAACTGTAAATTTCTGGAATTTTCAAAATGCACTGCCGTTTTGGCTTTATGCCTACTTCAGTAAGATGAGGAAGGTTAATTAGCTTGAAGACGTGAAGTTAATGATTAGAATCAACTTAAAATGGATTGCTAAATGTTTAAATGCAGGATAATCGGTTTTATACCTGAATGTAAAATTGTGGAATTTTTCCAAATGCACTGCCGTTTTGGCTTTCTACCAACTTCTGTGAGATGACGAAGGTTAATTAACTTGAATACGTGAAGTTAATGATTAGAATCAACTTGATATGGATTTCTAAATGTTTAAATGCAGGATAATCGGTTTTACACTTATATGTAAAAGTGTGGAATTTTTCCAAATGCACTGCCGTTATGGCTTTATGCCAACTTTAGTAAGATGAAGAAAGTTAATTAACTTTAATATGTCAATTTAATAATTTGAAGCAACTTGATATGGATTTCTAAATGTGTACATGCAAGAAAGTTGGTTTTATACCTAAATGTAAAATTATGGAATTTTTTCCAAATGCACTGCCTATATATACATATATGCAAGAAAATCGGTTTTATGCCTAAATGCAAAATTGTGGAATTTTTATAAAAGCACTGCCGTTATGGCTTTATGTCAACTTGAGTAACAGGTTAAGGGCTAATTAACTTTAATATGTGAAGCTAATGATTTGAAGCAATTCAACGTAGATTGCCAAATGTGTATATGCAAGAAAATCGATTTTATACCTAAATGTAAAATTGTGGAATTTTTCCAAGTGCACTGCCTTTCTTAGGTCAACTTGAGTAAGATGAAGAAGGTTAATTAACTTGAGTATGTGACGTTAATGATTTGAATCAATTCGATATGGGTTGCTTAATTTTTAAATGCAGGAAAATCGGTTTTATACCTAAATGTAAAATTCTGGAAGTCTTCCAAAATCACTGCCGTTATGGCATTTGGTCAACTTGAGTAAGTTGATGAGGTTTAATTAACTTACATATGTGAAGTTACTGATTTGAAACACCTCGACATAGATTGCTTAATTAGTATTTACACAAAATTCGATTTAATACTAAAATACAAACTTGTGGAATTTTTCCAAAATCGCTGCCGTTGTGGCTTTATGTCAACTTTGGTGAAATGAAGAAGGTTAGTTAACTTAAATATGTAAGGTTAATGATTTAAAGTAACTTGATATGGATTTCTAAATGTGTACATGCCAGAAAGTCGATTTTATACCTAAATGTAAAATTATGGATTTTTTTCCAAATGCACTGCCGTTATGGCATTATGTACACTTGAGTAAGCTGATGAGTATTAATTAACATAAATATGAGAAGTTAATGATTTGAATCAACTCTATATGGATTACTAAATGTTTAAATGTCGGAAAACCGGTTTTGTACCTAAATATAAAATTATGGAATTTTTTTCCAAATGCACTGCCGTTTTGGCTTTATGCCAACTTCTGTAAGATCACGAATGTTAATTAACTTTAATATGTGACGTTAATGATTTGAATCAACTCGATATGGATTGCTAAATGTCTACATGCAAGAAAGTCGGTTTTATACATAAATGTAAATTTCTGGAATTTTTTTTATGCACACTTCTGTAAGATGAAGAAGGTTAATTAACTTTAATATGTTAAACCAATGATTTGAAGCAACTTTATATGGATTAACTTTCATATTCGAATTTAATATTTTGAAGCAACTTGATATGGATTTCTAAATGTGTACATGCAAGAAAGTCGGTTTTATACTTAAATGTAAAATTGTGGAATTTTTTCCAAATGCACTGCCGTTATAGTCTTATGTCAACTTGAGTCAGATGATGAGGGTTTATTAACTTTAATATGTTAAGCTAATGATTTGAAGCAACTTGATATGGATTTCAAAATGCGTACATTCAAGAATATCGGTTTTTACCTAAAGGAAAAATTCTGGATTTTTTTCAAAATGCACTGCCGTTTTGGACTTATGTTAACTTTGGTAAGATGAAGAAGGTTAATTAACTTTAATATTATTTACTAATGATTTCAAATCAACTTGATATGGATTTCTAAATGTGTATATGCAAGAAAATCGGTTTTATACCTAAATGTAAAATTTTGGACTTTTTCCAAATGCACTGTCGTTTTGGCTTTATGCCAACTTCTGTAAGTTGAAGAAGGTTAGTTAACTTTAATATGTTAAGCTTATGATTTGAAGCGACTAATTGATTTGAAATGATTAATTCATTTTGGATTTCTAAATATATATGTATCTGCAAGAAAATTGGTTTTATACTTAAATGTAAAATTCTGTAATCTTTCCCAATGCACTGTCGTTTTGGGTTTATGCCAACTTCTGTAAGATGAAGAAAGTTAATTATCTTTAATATGTGAAGCTAATTATTTAAGGCAACTTCATATGTATTTCTAAATGTGTATATGCAAGAAAAGCGGTTTTATACCTAAATGTAAAATTATGGAATTTTTCCAAATGCACTGCCGTTATGGCTTAATGTCAACTTCAGTAAGATGGTGAGGGCTAATTAACTTTAATAAGTAAAGCTAATGATTTGAGTCAACTTGATATGGATTTCTAAATGTGTACATGCAAAAAAATCGGTTTTAGACCTAAATGTCAAATTCTGGAATTTTTCCAAATACACTGCCGTAATGGCTTTATGCCAACTTTGGTAAGATGACGAAGATAAATTAACTTTATAATTTGAAGGTAATGATTTGAAACAACTTCTTGTGTTTTTTGAAATGTGTATATGCAAGAAAAGCGGTTTTATACTTAAATGTTAAATTCTGTAATTTTTCCAAATGCACTGCCGTTTTGGCTTTATGCCAACTTCTGTAAGATGAAGAAGGTTAATTAACTTTAATATGTTAAGCTAATGATTTCAAACAACTTGATATGGATTTCTAACAGTGTACATGCCAGAAAGTCGGTTTTTTACCTAAATGTAAAATTATGGATTTTTTTCCAAATGCACTGCAGTTATGGCTTTATGTCAACTTCAGTAAGATGAAGAAGGTTAATTAACTTTAATATGTTAAGCTAATGATTTGAGGCAACTTGATATGGATTTCTAACAGTGTACATGCCAGGAAGTCGGTTTTTTACCTAAATGTAAAATTATGGCTTTCTTCCGAATGCACTGCCGTTATGGCTTTATGTCAATTTCAGTAAGATGATGAGGATTAATTAACTTTAATATGTGAAGCTAATGATTTGAAGAAATTCCTTGTGGATTTCTAAATATATATGTATCTGCAAGAAAATCGGTTATATACCTAAATGTAAAATTCTGTAATTTTTCCCAATGCACTCTCGTTTTGGCTTAATGCCAACTTCTGTAAGATGCAGAAGATTAATTAACTTTAATATGTTAAGCTTATGATTTACATCAACTCGATATTGATTTCTAAGTGTGTACATGCTAGAAAATCGGTTTTATATCTATATGTAAAACTATGGAATTTTTTCCAAATGCACTGCCGTTATGGTCTTGTGTCAACTTGAGTAAGATGATGAGGGTTTATTAACTTTAATATGTTAAGCTAGTGATTTGAAGCAACTTGATATGGATTTCTTAATGTGTATTTGCAAGAAAAGCGATTTTGGACCTAAATGTAAATTTCTGGAATTTTTTCCAAATGCACTGCCGTTATGGTCTTATGTCCACTTGAGTAGGATGATAAGGGTTAATTAACATTAATATGTTACGCTAATGATTTGAAGCAACTTGATATGGATTTCTTAATGCGTACATGCAGGAAAATCGGTTTTATACCTAAATATTAAATTCTGGAATTTTTCCAAAGGCACTGCCGTTATGGCTTTATGCCAACTTTGGTAAGTTGACGAAAATAAATTAACTTTATAATTTGAAGGTAATGATTTGAAACAACTTCTTGTGTTTTTTGAAATGTGTATATGCAAGAAAAGCGGTTTTATACCTTAATGTAAAATTGTGGAATTTTTCCAAATGCACTGCCGTTATGGCTTAATGTCAACTTCTGTAAGATGAAGAAAGTCAATTAAGTTTAATATGTTAAGCTAATGATTTAAGGCAACTTGATATGGATTTCTAAATGTATACATGAAAGAAAATCGGTTTTATACCTAAATGAAAAATTCTGGAATTTTCTAAATTCACTGCCGTTTTGCTTTATTCCAACTTCAGTAAGATGAAGAAGGTTAATTAACTTTAATATGTGAAGCTACTGATTCGAAGCCATTGGACATACATTGCCAAATGTGTATATGCAAGAAAATCGGTTTTATACCTAAATGTAAAATTGTGGAATTTTTCCAAATGCACTGCCATTTTGGCTTTATGCATGATGGAGAAGATTAATTAACTTTAATATGTTAAGCTAATGATTTGAGGTAACTTGATATGGACTGCTAAATGTGTACATGCAAGAAAATCGGCTTTATACCTAAATGTAAAATTCTGGAATTTTCCAAATGCACTGCCGTTTTGGCTTTATGCCAACTTCAGTAAGATGAAGAAGGTTAATTAACTTTAATATGTGAAGCTACTGATTCGAAGCCATTGGACATACATTGCCAAATGTGTATATGCAAGAAAATCGGTTTTATACCTAAATGTAAAATTGTGGAATTTTTCCAAATGCACTGCCATTTTGGCTTTATGCATGATGGAGAAGATTAATTAACTTTAATATGTTAAGCTAATGATTTGAGGTAACTTGATATGGACTGCTAAATGTGTACATGCAAGAAAATCGGCTTTATACCTAAATGTTAAATTCTGTAATCTTTCCAAATGCACTGCCGTTTTAGTTTTATGCCAACTTCTGTAAGATGAAGAAAGTTAATTAAGTTTAATATGTTAAGCTAATGATTTGAGGCAAATTGATATGAATTTTTAAATGTGTACCTGCAAGAAAATCGGTTTTATACATAAATGAAAAATTCTGGAATTTTCTAAATTCACTGCCGTTTTGCTTTATTCCAACTTCAGTAAGATGAAGAAGGTTAATTAACTTTAATATGTGAAGCTACTGATTTGAAGCCATTGGACATACATTGCCAAATGTGTATATGCAAGAAAATCGGTTTTATACCTAAATGCAAAATTGTGGAATTTTTCCAAATGCCGTTTTGGCTTTATGTCAACTTCTGTATGATGGGAAAGGCTAATTAACTTTAATATGTGAAGTTAATGATTTGAATCAACTCAATATGGATTGCTAAATGTTTAAATGCAAGAAAATCGGTTTTATAACTAAATGTAAAATTATGGAATTTTTTCCAAATGCATTGCCGTTATGGTCTTGTGTCAACTTGAGTAAGATGATGAGGGTTTATTAACTTTAATATGTTAAGCTTATGATTTGGAGCAACATGCAGGAAAACCGGTTTTATACCTCAATGTTAAATTCTGTAATCTTTCCAAATGCACTGCCGTTTTGCTTTATGCCAACTACTGTAAGATGAAGAAATTTAATTAACTTTAATATGTTAAGCTTATGATTTGCATCAACTCGATATTGATTTCTAAATGTGCACATGCTAGAAAATCGGTTTTATATCTAAATGTAAAATTCTGGAATTTTTTCCAAATGCACTGCCGTTATGGTCTTCTGTCAACTTGAGTAAGATTATGAGGGTTTATTAACTTTAATATGTTAAGCTTATGATATGGATTTCTAAATGTGTACTTTGAGAAGAATCGGTTTTAAACCTAAATGTTAAATTCTGTAATTTTTCCAAATGCACTGCCGTTTTGGTTTTATGCCAACTTCTGTAAGATGAAAAAGGTTAATTTATTTTAATATGTGAATTTAATAATTTGAAACAACTTGGTATTGATTTCTAAATGTGTACATGCCAGAAATTCGGTTTTATACCTAAATGTAAAATTATGGAATTTTTTCCAAATGCACTGCTTTTATATATGTATATGCAAGAAAATCGGTTTTATACCTAAATGCAAAATTGTGGACTTTTTCCAAATGCACTGCCGTTATGGCTTCATGTCAACTTTGGTAAGATGAAGCAGGTAAATTAACTTTAATACATATATTAAGTTAATGATTCGTCGTTTTGGCTTTATGCCAACTTCTGTAAGATGAAGAAAGTTAATTATCTTTAATATGTGAAGCTAATGAATTGAGGCAACTTCATTTGTATTTTTAAACGTGTATATGCAAGAAAAGCGGTTTTATACCTAAATGCAAAATTGTGGAATTTTTCCAAATGCACTGTCGTTTTGGCTTTATGTCAACTTCTGTAAGATGAAGAAAGTCAATTAAGTTTAATTTGTTAAGCTAATGATTTAAGGCAACTTGATATGGATTTCTAAATGTGTACATGAAAGAAAATCGGTTTTATACCTAAATGAAGAATTCTGGAATTTTCTAAATTCACTGCCGTTTTGCTTTATTCCAACTTCAGTAAGATGAAGAAATTTAATTAACTTTAATATGTGAAGCTACTGATTTGAAGCCATTGGACATACATTGCCAAATGTGTATATGCAAGAAAATCGGTTTTATACCTAAATGTAAAATTGTGAAATTTTTCCAAATGCCGTTTTGGCTTTATGCCAACTTCTGTATGATGGGAAAGGCTAATTAACTTTAATATGTGAAGTTAATGATTTGAATCAACTCAATATGGATTGCTTAATGTTTAAATGCAAGAAAATCGGTTTTATAACTAAATGTAAAATTGTGGAACTTTCAAAAGGCACTGTCGTTTTAGTTTTATGCCAACTTCTGTAAGATGAAGAAAGTTAATTAAGTTTAATATGTTAAGCTAATGATTTGAGGCAACTTGATATGAATTTCTAAATGTGTACATGCAAGAAAATCGGTTTTATACCTAAATGAAAAATTCTGGAATTTTCTAAATTCACTGCTGTTTTGGCTTTATGCCACCTTCAGTAAGATGAAGAAGGTTAATTAACTTTAACATGTGAAGCTACTGATTTAAAGCCATTGGACATACATTGCCAAATGTGTATATGCAAGAAAATCGGTTTTATACCTATATGTAAAATTGTGAAATTTTTCCAAATGCCGTTTTGGCTTTATGTCAACTTCTGTATGATGGGAAAGGCTAATTAACTTTAATATGTGAAGTTAATGATTTGAATCAACTCAATATGGATTGCTAAATGTTTAAATGCAAGAAAATCGGTTTTATAACTAAATGTAAAATTGTGGAACTTTCAAAAGGCACTGTCGCTTTAGTTTTATGCCAACTTCTGTAAGATGAAGAAAGTTAATTAAGTTTAATATGTTAAGCTAATGATTTGAGGCAACTTGATATGAATTTCTAAATGTGTACCTGCAAGAAAATCGGTTTAATACATAAATGAAAAATTCTGGAATTTTCTAAATTCACTGCCATTTTACTTTATTCCAACTTCAGTAAGATGAAGAAAGTTAATTAACTTAATATGGATTGTTAAATGTTTAAATGCAAGAAAATCGGTTTTATAACTAAATGTAAAATTATGGAATTTTTTCCAAATGCACTGCCGTTATGGTCTTGTGTCAACTTGAGTAAGATGATGAGGGTTTATTAACTTTAATATGTTAAGCTAATGATTTCAAGCAACTCAATATCGATTGCTAAATGTGTGCATGCAGGAAAATCTGATTTATACCTAAATGTTAAATTCTGTAATCTTTCCAAATGCACTGCCGTTTTGGCTTTATGCCAACTTCTGTAAGATGAATAAAGTTAATTATCTTTAATATGTGAAGCTAATGAATTGAGGCAACTTCATATGTATTTCTAAACGTGTATATGCAAGAAAAGCGGTTTTATACCTAAATGTCAAATTGTGGAATTTTTCCAAATGCACTGTCGTTTTGGTTTTATGCCAAATTCTGTAAGATGAAGAAAGTTAATTTACATTAATATGTGAAACTAATGATCTGAGGCAACTTGATATGGGTTTCTAACAGTGTACATGCCAGAAAGTCGGTTTTATACCTAAATGTAAAATTATGGATTTTTTTCCAAATGCACTGCCGAACGTTTATTAACTTTAATATGTTAAGCTAATGATTTGAAGCAACTTTATATGGATTTAGATGTGTACGTGCAAGAAAGTCGGTGTTATACCTAAATGTAAAATTATGGAATTTTTTTCCAAATGCACTGCCGTTTTGGCTTTATGCCACTTTCAGTAAGATAGAGAAGGTTAATTAACTTTAATATGGGAATCTTATGATTTGAAGCCATTCGACATATATTGCCAAATGTGTATATGCAAGAAAATCGGTGTTATACCTAAATGTAATATAGTGGACTTTTACCAAATGCACTGCCGTTATGGCTTG
>NW_024395357.1:0-1885 GCF_016617805.1 Bactrocera tryoni | reverse complement strand
CTCAATATCGACCGCTAAATGTGTATGTACAAGAAAATCGACTTTCTACCTAAATATAAGATTGTCGGATTCTTCCAAATGCACTGCCGTTACGGCTTTATGTCAACTTCGGTAAGATGAAGAATGTCAATTGACTTAAATATGTTAAACTAATGGTTTAAAACAACTCAATATCGACAGCTTAATGTGTATACACAAGAAAATCGACTTTATACCTGAATATAAGATTGTCGAATTCTTTCAAATGCACTGCCGTTATGGCTTTATGTCGACTTCGGTAAGATGAAGAAGGTTAATTAACTTAAATGTGTGAATCTAATGATTTAAGGCAACTCAATATCGACTGGTAAATGTGTATATAGAAGGAACTCGACTTTATACCTGAATATAAGATTGTCGAATTCTTACAATTGCACTGCCGTTATGGCTTTATGTCAACTTCGGTAAGATGAAGAAAGTTAATTGTTTTAAATATGTTAAACTAATGATTTAGAGCAACTCAATATCGACTGCTAAACGTGTATATACAAGAAAATCGACTTTATACCCGAATATAAGATTGTCGAATTCTTTCAAATGCACCGCCGTTATGGCTATACGTCAACTTCATCAAGAGGTAGAAGGTTAATTAACTTACATATCGGATGTTAATGATTTGAAGCAACTCAATATCGACTGCTAAGGGTGTATATACAAGAAAATCGACTTTCTACCTGAATATAAGATTGTCGGATTCTTCCAAATGCACTGCCGTTATGGCTTTATGTCAACTTTGGTAAGATGACGAAGGTCATTTGACTTAAATATGTTAAACTAATGATTTAACGCAACTCAATATCGACTGCTCAATGTGTCTACACAAGAAAATCGACTTTATACCTGAATATAAGATTGTCGAATTCTTCCAAATGCACCGCCGTTATGGCTATACGTCAACTTCGGTAAGATGAAGAAGTTTAATTAACTTAAATGTTTGAACCTAATGATTTAAGGCAACTCAATATCGACTGGTAAATGTGTATATAGAAGAAAATCGACTTTCTACCTGAATATAAGATTGTCGGATTCTTCCAAATGCACCGCCGTTATGGCTTTATGTCAACTTCGATAAGATGAAGAAGGCTAATTAACTTACATATCTGATGTTAATGATTTGAAGCAACTCAATATCGACTGCTCAATGTGTCTACACAAGAAAATCGACTTTATACCTGAATATAAGATTGTCGAATTCTTTCAAATGCACTGCCGTTATGGCTATACGTCAACTTCATCAAGATGAAGAAGGTTAATTAACTTACATATCTGATGTTAATGATTTAAAGCAACTCAATATCGACCGCTAAATGTGTATGTACAAGAAAATCGACTTTATACCTGAATATAAGATTGTCGAATTCTTCCAAATGCACTGCCGTTATGGCTTTATGTCAACTTGGGTAAGATGAAGAAGGTTAATAACTTAAATATGTTAAATTAATGAATTAAAGCAACTCATTATCGACTCTAAATGTGTATATACAAGAAAATCTACTTTATACCTGAATATAAGATTGTCGAATTCTTCCAAACGCACCGCCGTTATGGCTATACGTCATTTTCATCAAGATGAAGAAGGTTAATTAACTTACATATCTGATGTTAATGATTTGAAGCAACTCAATATCGACTGCTAAGGGTGTATATACAAGAAAATCGAATTTCCACCTGAATATAAGATTGTCGGATTCTTCCAAATGCACTGCAGTTATGGCTTTATGTCAACTTCGGTAAGACGAAGAAGGTTAATTAACTTAAATATGTTAAATTAATGATTTAAGGCAACTCATTATCGACTCTAAATGTGTATATACAAGAAAATCGACTTTATACCTGAATATAAGAT
>NW_024395356.1:0-14447 GCF_016617805.1 Bactrocera tryoni | reverse complement strand
AAAAATATGAACTTTACATATTTATGCTAACTAGCCGTTTTGATGTTATTGGAGCTTTCATAGAGTTGTCGTATAGCCATAACGACAGTGTCTTTGGAGCAAATTCACACTCTTAAGTTAAGGTGTAGAATCGATTTTTTAATACATACACAGTAACCAATCGATATCAAGTTACGCAAGAATATGAACTTTACATATTTATGCTAACTAGCCGTTTTGATGTTATTGGAGCTTTCATAGAGTTGTCCTATAGCCATAACGACAGTGTATTTGGAACAACTTAACAATCCTAAATTAAGATGTATAATTGATTTTTTGGTACATACACAATATGCAATCGATATCAGGTAGCGTAAAAA
This sequence comes from Bactrocera tryoni, assembly GCF_016617805.1. Taxonomy (NCBI): domain Eukaryota; kingdom Metazoa; phylum Arthropoda; class Insecta; order Diptera; family Tephritidae; genus Bactrocera; species Bactrocera tryoni. Next base: position 14,088 of record NW_024395356.1, on the reverse strand, counting down.
TATGAACTATACATATTTGTGCTAATTACCCGTGATGATGTTATTGGAGTTGTCATAGAGTTGTACTAAAGCAATAGCGACAGTGTAATTGGAACAATTTAACAATCCGAAATTATGTTGTAGAATCGATTTTTTGGTACATACAGATAATGCTATCGATATCAGGTAGCGTAAAAATATGAACTTTACATATTCTTGCTAACTAGCCGTTCTAATGTTATTGGAGTTGTCATAGAGCTGTCGTATAGCAATAGCGACAGTGTATTTGGGACAACTTAACAATCCTAAATTAAGATGTAGAATTGATTTTTTGGTACATACACATTATGCTATCGATATCAGGTAGCGAAATACACATTATGCAATCGATATCAGGTTGCGTAAAAATATGAACTTTACATATTTATGCTAATTAGCCTTTTTGAAGTTATGGGAGTTGTCATAGAGTTGTCCTATAGCAATAGCGACAGTGCCTTTGGAGCAATTTCACAATCTTAAGATACGGTGTAGAATCGATTTTTTGATACATACACATTAAGCAATCGTTATCAAGTTGCGTAAAAATATGAACTTTACATATTTATGCTAACTCGCCGTTTTGATGTTATTGGAGTTGTCATAGAGTTGTCGTATAGCCATAGCGACAGTGTATTTGGAGCAATTTCACAATCTTTAGTTAAGGTGTAGAATCGATTTTTTGATACATACACAATATACAATCGATATCAGGTAGCGTAAAAATATGAACTTCACATATTTTTGCTAATTAATCGTTTTGATGTTATTGGAGTTGTCATAGAGTTGCCCTATAGCAATAGCGACAGTGTATTTGGAACAATTTTACAATCTTAAATTAAGATGTAAAATTGATTTTTTGGTACATACATATTATACAATCGATATCAAGATGCGTAAAAATATGAACTTTACATATTTATGCTAATTACCCTTTTTGAAGTTATAGGAGTTGTCATAGAGTTGCCCTATAGCAATAGCGACAGTGTATTTGGAACAATTTTACAATCTTAAATTAAGATGTAAAATTGATTTTTTGGTACATGCATATTATGCAATAGATATCAACATGCGTAAAAATATGAACTTTACATATTTATGCAAATTAGCCGTTTTGATGTTATTGGAGCTGTCATAGAGTTGTCCTATAGCAATAGCGACAGTGTATTTAGAACAATTTTACAATCTTAAATTAAGATGTAAAATTGATTTTTGGTACATACATATTATGCAATCGATATCAAGATGCGTAAAAATATGAACTTTACATATTAATGCTAATTACCCTTTTTGAAGTTATGGGAGTTGTCATATAGTTGCCCTATAGCAATAGCGACAGTGCATTTGGAACCATTTTACAATCTTAAATTAAGATGTAAAATTGATTTTTTAATACATACACAATATGCAATCGATATCAGGTAGCGAAAAAATATGAACTTTACATATTTAGGCACATTAGCCGTTTTGATTTTAATTGGAGTTGTCATAGAGTTGTTCTATAGCAATAGCGACAGTGTATTTGGAACAATTTTACAATCTTAAATTAAGATGTAAATTGATTTTTTGGTACATACATATTATGCAATCGATATCAAGATGCGTAAAAATATGAACTTTACATATTTATGCTAATTACCCGTTTTGATGTTATTGGAGTTGTCATAGAGTTGCCCTATAGCAATAGCGACAGTGTATTTGGAACAATTTTACAATCCTAAATTAAGATATAAAATTGATTTTTTGGTACATACATATTATGCAATCGGTATCAAGATGCGTAAAAATATGAACTTTACATATTTATGCAAATTAGCCGTTTTGATGCTATTGGAGTTGTCATAGAGTTGTTCTATAGCAATAGCGACAGTGTATTTGGAAAATTTTACAATCTTATATTAAGGTGTAGAATCGATTTTTTGATACAAACACAATATGCAATCGATATCAAGTTGCGTAAAAATATTAACTTCACATATTTTTGCTAATTACCCGTTTTGATGTTATTGGAGTTGTCATGAAGTTGTTGTATGGCCATAACGACAGTGTATTTGGAGCAATTTCGCAATCTTATATTAAGGTGTAGAACCGATTTTTTAATACATGCACATTAAGCAATCGATATCGAGTTGCGTAAAAATATGAACTTTACATATTTATGCTAATTCGCCGTTATGATGTTATTGGAGTTGTCATAGAGTTGTCGTATAGCCATAGCGACAGTGTATTTGGAGCAATTTCACAATCTTATATTAAGTTGTAGAATCGATTTTTTGATACATACACATTAAGCAATCGATATCAAGTTGCGTAAAAATATGAACTTTACATATTTATGCTAATTACCCTTTTTGAAGTTATGGGAGTTGTCATATAGTTGCCCCATAGCAATAGCGACAGTGCATTTGGAACAATTTTACAATCTTAAATTAAGATGTAAAATTGATTTTTTGGTACACACATATTATGCAATCGATATCAAGTTGCGTAAAAATATGAACTTTACATATTTATGCTAATTATCCTTTTTGAAGTTATGGGAGTTGTCACTGAGTTGTTCTATAGCAATAGCGACAGTGTATTTGGAACAACTTTGCAATCTTATATTAAGGTGTAAAATTGATTTTTTGGTACATACATATTATGCGATCGATATCAAGATGCGTAAAAATATGAACTTTACATATTTTTGCTAATTACCCTTTTTGAAGATATGGGAGTTGTCATAGAGTTGCCCTATAGCAATAGCGACAGTGTATTTGGAACAATTTTACAATCTTAAATTAAGATGTAAAATTGATTTTTTTGTACATACATATAATGCAATCGATATCAAGATGCGTAAAAATATGAACTTTACATATTTATGCAAATTAGCCGTTTTGATGTTATTGGAGTTGTCATAGAGTTGTTCTATGGCAATAGCGACAGTGCATTTGGAACAATTTTACAATCTTAAATTAAGATGTAAAATTGATTTTTTGGTACATACATACACGTTAAGCAATCGATATCAAGATGCGTAAAGATATGAACTTTACATATTTATGCAAATTAGCCGTTTTGATGTTATTGGAGTTGTCATAGAGTTGTTCTATAGCAATAGCGACAGTGTATTTGGAACAGCTTTACAATCTTAAATTAAGGTGCAAAATTGATTTTTGGTACACACATATGATTGCAATCGATATCAAGTTGCGTAAAAATATGAACTTTACATATTTATGCTTACTAGCTGTTTTGATGTTATTGGAGTTGTCATAGAGTTGTCCTATAGCAATAGCGACAATGTATTTGGAACAATTTTACAAACTTTAATTAAGGTGTAGATTTGATTTTCTGATACATACACATTAAGCAATCCACATCAAGTTGCGTAAAAATATGAACTTTACATATTTATGCTAATTAACCTTTTTGAAGTTATCGGAGTTGTCATAGAGTTGTTCTATAGCAATAGCGACAGTGTATTTGGAACAATTTTACAATCTTAAATTAAGATGTAAAATTAATTTTTTGGTACATACATATTATGCAATCGATATCAAGATGCGTAAAAATATGAACTTTACATATTTATGCTAACTAGCCGTTTTGATGTTATCGGAGCTTTCATAGAGTTGTCGTATAGCCATAACGACAGTGTATCTGGAGCAATTTCACGATCCCATATTAAGGTGTAGAACCGATTTTTAGTACATACACAATAAGCAACGATATCAAGTTGCGTAAAAATATGAACTTTACATATTTATGCTAACTAGCTGTTTTGATGTTATTGGAGTTGTCATAGAGTTGTCCTATAGCAATAGCGACAATGTATTTGGAACAATTTAACAATCCTAAATTAAGGTGTAGAATTGATTTTTTGATACATACATATTAAGCAATCGATATCAAGTTGCGTAAAAAATATGAAATTTACATATTTTGATGTTATTGGAGTGGTCATAGAGTTGTCCTACAGCAATAGCGACAGTGTATATGGAACAACTTCAAAAGCTTATAATAAGGTGTAGAATCGAAAATTTATACATACATATTAAGCAATCGATATCAAGTTTCGTAAAAATATGAACTTTACATATTTATGCTAACTAGCCGTTTTGATGTTATTGGAGTTGTCATAAAGTTGTTCTATAGCAATAGCGACAATGTATTTGGAACAACTTTGCAATCTTAAATTAAAGCGTAAAATTGATTTTTTGGTACATACATATTATGCAATCGATATCAAGATGCGTAAAAATATGAACTTTACATATTTATGCAAATTAGCCGTTTTGATGTTATTAAAATGGTCATAGAGTTGTCCTATAGCAATAGCGACAATGTATTTGGAGCAACTTAGCAATCTTAAATTAAGGTGTAAAATTGATTTTTTGGTACATACATATTATGCAATCGATATCAAGATGCGTAAAAATATGAACTTTACATATTTATGCTAACTCGCCGTTTTGATGTAATTGGAGTTGTCATAGAGTTTTCCTATAGCAATAGCGACAGTGTATTTGGACCAATTTTACAATATTAAATTAAGATGTAAAATTGATTTTTTGGTACATACATATTATGCAATCGATATCAAGATGCGTAAAAATATGAACTTTACATATTTACGCAAATTAGCCGTTTTGATGTTATTGGAGTTGTCATAGAGTTGTTCTATAGCAATAGCGACAGTGTATTTGGAACAACATTGCAATCTTAAATTAAGATGTAAAATTGATTTTTTGGTACATACATATTATGCAATCGGTATCAAGATGCGTAAAAATATGAACTTTACATATTTATGCTAATTACCCTTTTTAAAGTTATGGGAGTTGTCATAGAGTTGTCCTATTGCAATAGCGACAGTGTATTTGGACCAATTTTACAATATTAAATTAAAATGTAAAATTGATTTTTTGGTACATAAATATTATGCAATCGGTATCAAGATGCGTAAAAATATGAACTTTACATATTTATGCAAATTAGCCGTTTTGATGTCATTGGAGTTGTCATAGAGTTGTCCTATAGCAATAGCGATAGTCTATTTGGAACAATTTGACAATCTTAAATTAAGATGTAAAATTGATTTTTTGGTACATACATATTATACAATCGATATCAAGATGCGTATAAATATGAACTTTACATATTTATGCAAATTAGCCGTTTTGATGTTATTGGAGTTGTCATAGAGTTGTCCTATAGCAATAGCGACATTGTATTTGACCAATTTTACAATTTTAAATTAAGATGTAAAATTGATTTTTTGGTACATATATATTATGCAATCGGTATCAAGATGCGTTAAAATATGAACTTTACATATTTATGCTAAATACCCTTTTTAAAGTTATGGGAGTTGTCATAGAGTTGCCCTAGAGCAATAGCAACAGTGTATTTGGGACAATGTTACAATCTTAAATTAAGATGTAAAATTGATTTTTTGGTACATACATATTATGCAATCGGTATCACGATGCGTAAAAATATGAACTTTCCATATTAATGCAAATTAGCCGTTTTGATGCTATTGGAGTTGTCAAAGGGTTGTTCTATAGCAATAGCGACAGTGTATTTGGAACAACTTTGCAATCTTAAATTAAGGTGTAAAATTGATTTTTTGGTACATACATATTATGCAATCGATATCAAGATGCGTAAAAATATGAACTTTACATATTTATGCAAATTAGCCGTTTTAATGTTATTGGAGTTGTCATAGAGTTGTCCTGTAGCAATAGCGACAATGTATTTGGAACAACTTAGCAATCCAAAATTGATGTGTAGAATAGATTTTTTGATACATACACATTAAGCAATCGATATCAAGCTGCGTAAAAATATGAACTTTACGTATTTATGCTAACTAGCCGTTTTGATGTTATTGGAGTTGTCATAGAGTTGTCGTATAGCCATAACGACAGTGTCTTTGGAGCAATTTCGCAATCTTATATTAAGGTGTAGAATCGATTTTTTGATACATACACAATATACAATCGATATCAGGTAGCGTAAAAATATGAAATTTACATATTTATGCAAATTAGCCGTTTTGATTTTAATTGGGGTTGTCATAGAGTTGTTCTATAGCAATAGCGACAGTGTATTTGGAACAACTTTGCAATCTTATATTAAGGTGTAGAATCGATTTTTTGATACATACACATTATGCAATCGATATCAAGATGCGTAATAATATGAACTTTACATATTTATGCAAATTAGCCGTTTTGATGTTATTGGAGTTGTCATAGAGTTGTGCTATAGCAATAGCGACAGTGTATTTGGAACAATTTTACAATCCTAAATTAAGATGTAAAATTGATTTTTTGGTACATACATATTATGCAATCTATATCAAGATGCGTAAAAATATGAACTTTACATATTTCTGTTAATTAGCCGTTTTGATGTTAATGGAGCTTTCATAGAGTTGTGGTATAGCCATAACGACAGTGTCTTTGGAGCAATTTCATAATCTTAAGTTAAGGTGTAGAATCGATTTTTCGATACATACACATTAAGCAATCGATATCAAGTTGCGTAAAAATATGAACTTTACATATTTATGATAACTCGCCGTTTTGTTGTTATTGCAGTTGTCATAGAGTTGTCGTATAGCCATAGCGACAGTGTATTTGGAACAATTTAGCAATCCTAAATTAAGGTGTAGTATTGATTTTTTGGTACATACACATTATGCCATCGATATCAAGTTGCGTAAAAATATGAACTTTACATATTTATGCTAACTAGCCGTTTTGATGTTATTGGAGTTGTCATAGAGTTGTCCTATAGCAATAGCGACAATGCATTTGGAACAATTTAACAATCCTCAATTAAGGTGTAGAATTGATTTTTTAGTACATACATACACATTAAGCAATCGATATCAAGATGTGTAAAAGTATGAACTTTACATATTTCTGTTAATTAGCCGTTTTGATGTTATTGGAGCTTTCATAGAGTTGTGGTATAGCCATAACGACAGTGTCTTTGGAGCAATTTCATAATCTTAAGTTAAGGTGTAGAATCGATTTTTCGATACATACACATTAAGCAAATGATATCAAGTTGCGTAAAATTATGAACTTTACATATTTCTGTTAATTAGCCGTTTTAGTGTTATTGAAGCTTTCATAGAGTTGTCGTATAGCCATAACGACAGTGTCTTTGGAGCAATTTCACAATCTTAAGTTAAGGTGTAGAATCGATTTTTCGATACATACACATTAAGCAATTGATATCAAGTTGCGTAAAATTATGAACTTTACATATTTATGCTAACTCGCCGTTTTGATGTTATTGGAGTTGTCATAGAGTTGTCCTACAGCAATAGCGACAGTGTATTTGGAACAATTTAACAATCCTAAATAAGGGTGTAGAATTGGTTTTTTGATACATACACATTACGCAATCGATATCAAGTTGCGTAAAAATATGAAATTTACATATTTCTGTTAATTAGCCGTTTTAGTGTTATTGAAGCTTTCATAGAGTTGTCGTATAGCCATAACGACAGTGTCTTTGGAGCAATTTCACAATATTAAGTTAAGGTGTAGAATCGATTTTTCGATACGCACACATTAAGCAATCGATGTCAAGTTGCGTAAAAATATGAACTTTACATACTTATGCTAACTCGCCGTTTTGATGTTATTGGAGTTGTCATAGAGTTGTCATATAGCCCTAGCGACAATGTATTTGGAGCAATTTCACAATCTTATATTAAGGTGTAGAATCGATTTTGTGATACATACACAATATGCAATCGATATCAGGCAGCGTAAAAAAATGAACTTCACATATTTTTGCTAATTAATTGTTTTGACGTTATTGGAGTTGTCATAGAGTTGCCCTATTGCAATAGCGCCAGTGTATTTGGAACAATTTTACAATCCTAAATTAAGGTGTAGTATTGATTTTTTGACACACACACATTAAGCAATCGATATCAAGTTGCGTAAAAATATGAACTTTACATATTTCTGTTAATTAGCCGTTTTAATGTTATTGGAGCTTTCATAGAGTTGTCGTATAGCCATAACGACAGTGTCTTTGGAGCAATTTTACAATCTTATGTTAAGGTGTAGAATCAATTTTTTGATACAGACACCATATGCAATCGATCTCAAGATGCGTAAAAATTTGAACTTTACATATTTATGCATATTTGCCGTTTTGAATTTATTGGAGTTGTCATAGAGTTGTTCTATAGCAATAGCGCCAGTGTATTTGGAACAATTTTACAATCCTTAATTAAGGTTTAGAATTGATTTTTTGATACATACACATTAAGCAATCGATATCAAGATGCATAAAAATATGAACTTTACATATTTCTGTTAATTAGCCGTTTTATTGTTATTGGAGTTATCATGGAGTTGTCGTATAGGCATAGCGACAGTGTATTTGGATCAATTTCACAATCTGATATTAAGGTGTAGAATCGATTTTTTGGTACATACACATAAGGCAATCTTTATCAAGTTGCGTAAAAATATGAACTTTACATTTTTATGCTAACTAGCCGTTTGGATGTTATTGGAGTTGTCATAGAGTTGTCCTATAGCCATATCGACAGTGTCTTTGGAGCAATTTCACAATCTTAAGTTACGGTGTAGAATCGATTTTTTGATACGCACACATTAAGCAATCGATATCAAGATGCGTAAAAATATGAACTTTACATATTTATGCTAACTCCCCGTTTTGATGTTATTGGAGTTGACTTAGAGTTGTCGCATAGCCATTGCAACAGTGTATTAGGAGCAATTTCATAATCTTATATTAAGGTGTAGAATCGATTTTTGGATACATACACCATATGCAATCGATATCAAGATGCGTAAAAATTTTAACTTTACATATTTATGCAAATTTGCCGTTTTGAAATTATAGGAGTTGTCATAGGGTTGTTCTATAGCAATAGCGACAATGTATTTGGAATGATTTAACAATCTTAAATTAAGGTGTAGGATATATTTTTTGGTACATGCACATTAAGCAATCGATATTATGATGCGTTAAAATATGAACTTTACATATTTTTGCTAACTAGCCGTTTTGATGTTATTGGAGCTTTCATAGAGTTGTCGTATAGCCATAGCGACAGTGCCTTTGGAGCAATTTCACAATCTTAAGTTAAGGTGTAGAATCGATTTTTCGATACATACACATTAAGCAATCGATATCAAGATGCGTAAAAATATAAACTTTACATATTTCTGTCAACTAGCCGTTTTTTATTATTGGAGCTTTCATAGAGTTGTCGTATGGCCATAACGACAGTGCCTTTGGAGCAATTTCACAATCTTAAGTTAAGGTGTAGAATCGATTTTTCGATACATACAAATTAAGCAATCGATATCAAGTTGCGTAAAAATATGAGCTTTACATATTTATGCAAATTAGCCGTTTTGATGTTATTGGAGTTGTCATAGAGTTGTCCTATAGCAATAGCGACAATGTATTTGAAACATATTTGCAATCCTATATTAAGGTGTAGAATTGATTTTTTGGTACATACACAATATGCAATCGATATCAGGTGGCGTAAAAATATGAACTTTACATATTTATGCTAACTAGCCGTTTTGATGTTATTGGAGTTGTCATAGAGTTGTCCTATAGCAATAGCGACAGTGTATTTGGAACACCTTTTCAAACTTAAATTAAGGTGTAAAATTGATTTTTTGGTACACACATATTATGCAATCGATATCAAGATGCGTAAAAATATGAACTTTACATATTTCTATCAATTAGCCGTTTTTTCGTTATTGGAGTTGTCATAGAGTTGCCCTATAGCAATAGCGACAGTGTATTTGGAACAATGTTACAATCTTAAATTAAGATGTAAAATTCATTTTTTGGTACATACATATTAAGCAATCGATACCAAGTTTCATTAAAATATGAACTTTACATATTTCTGTCAATTAGCCGTTTTGCTGTTATTGGAGTTGTCATAGAGTTGCCCTATAGCAATAGCGATAGTGTATTTGGAACAATTTAACAATCTTAAATGAAGATGTAAAATTTATTTTTTGGTACATACATATTATGCAATCGATATCAAGATGCGTAAAAATATGAACTTTACATATTTATGCAAATTTGCCGTTTTGATGTTATTGGAGTTGTCATAGAGTTGTTCTAAAGCAATAGCGACAGTGTATTTGGAACAACTTTTCAATCTTAAATTAAGGTGTAGAATCGATTTTTTGATACATACACATTAAGCAATCGATATCAAGTTGCGTAAAAATATGAACTTTACATATTTATGCTAACTTACCGGTTTGGTGCTATTGGAGTTGTCATAGAGTTGTCCTATAGCAATAGCGACAATATATTTGGAACAATTTAACTATCCTAAATTAAGGTATAGAATTGATTTTTTAATACATATATACACATTAAGCAATCGATATCAAGTTGGGTAAATATATGAACTTTACATATTTCTGTTAATTAGCCGTTTTGATATTACTGGAGCTTTCATAGAGTTGTGGTATAGCCATAGCGTCAGTGTCTTTGGAGCAATTTCAAAATCTTAAGTTAAGGTGTAGAATCGATTTTTCGATACATACACATTAAGCAAATGATATCAAGTTGCGTAAAATTATGAACTTTACATATTTCTGTTAATTAGCCGTTTTAGTGTTATTGAAGCTTTCATAGAGTTGTCGTATAGCCATAACGACAGTGTCTTTGGAGCAATTTCACAATCCTAAGTTAAGGTGTAGAATCGATTTTTCGATACGCACACATTAAGCAATCGATGTCAAGTTGCGTAAAAATATGAACTTTACATACTTATGCTAACTCGCCGTTTTGATGTTATTGGAGTTGTCATAGAGTTGTCATATAGCCCTAGCGACAATGTATTTGGAGCAATTTCACAATCTTATATTAAGGTGTAGAATCGATTTTGTGATACATACACAATATGCAATCAATATCAGGCAGCGTAAAAAAATGAACTTCACATATTTTTGTTAATTAATTGTTTTGACGTTATTGGAGTTTTCATAGAGTTGCCCTATTGCAATAGCGCCAGTGTATTTGGAACAATTTTACAATCCTAAATTAAGGTGTAGTATTGATTTTTTGACACACACACATTAAGCAATCGATATCAAGTTGCGTAAAAATATGAACTTTACATATTTCTGTTAATTAGCCGTTTTAATGTTATTGGAGCTTTCATAGAGTTGTCGTATAGCCATAACGACAGTGTCTTTGGAGCAATTTTACAATCTTATATTAAGGTGTAGAATCGATTTTTTGATACAGACACCATATGCAATCGATCTCAAGATGCGTAAAAATTTGAACTTTACATATTTATGCATATTTTCCGTTTTAAATTTATTGGAGTTGTCATAGAGTTGTTCTATAACAATAGCGCCAGTGTATTTGGAACAATTTTACAATCCTTAATTAAGGTGTAGAATTGATTTTTTGATACATACACATTAAACAATCGATATCAAGATGCATAAAAATATGAACTTTACATATTTCTGTTAATTAGCCGTTTTATTGTTATTGGAGTTATCATGGAGTTGTCGTATAGGCATAGCGACAGTGTATTTGGATCAATTTCACAATCTGATATTAAGGTGTAGAATCGATTTTTTGGTACATACACATAAGGCAATCTTTATCAAGTTGCGTAAAAATATGAAATTTACATTTTTATGCTAACTAGCCGTTTGGATGTTATTGGAGTTGTCATAGAGTTGTCCTGTAGCCATATCGATAGTGTCTTTGGAGCAATTTCACAATCTTAAGTTACGGTGTAGAATCGATTTTTTGATACGCACACATTAAGCAATCGAAATCAAGATGCGTAAAAATATGAACTTTACATATTTATGCTAACTCGCCGTTTTGATGTTATTGGAGTTGTCATAGAGTTGTCGCATAGCCATTGCAACAGTGTATTAGGAGCAATTTCACAATCTTATATTAAGGTGTAGAATCGATTTTTTGATACATACACCATATGCAATCGATATCAAGATGCGTAAAATATGAACTTTACATATTTATGCAAATTAGCCGTTTTGATGTTATTGGAGTTGTCATAGAGTTGTTCTATAGCAATAGCGACAATGTATTTGGAACAATTTAACTATTCTAAATTAAGGTGTAGAATTGATTTTTGAATACATACATACACATTAAGCAATCGATATCAAGTTGCGTAAAAATATGAACTTTACATATTTATTCTAATTACCCTTTTTGAAGTTTTGGGAGTTGTCATAGAGTTGCCCTATAGCAATAGCGACAGTGCATTTGGAACAATTTTACAATCTTAAATTAAGATGTAAAATTGATTTTTTGATTCATACACATTAAGCAATCGATATCAAGTTGCGTAAAAATATGAACTTTACATATTTATGCTAATTAACCTTTTTGAAGTTATGGGAGTTGTCATAGAGTTGTCCTATAGCAATAGCGACAGTGTATTTGGAACAATTTTAGAAACATTAATTAAGATGTAAAATTGATTTTTTTGTACATACCTATTATGCAATCGATATCAAGATGCGTAAAAATATGAACTTTACATATTAATGCTAATTACCCTTTTTGAAGTTATGGGAGTTGTCATATAGTTGCCCTATAGCAATAGCGACAGTGCATTTGGAACAATTTTACAATCTTAAATTAAGATGTAAAATTGATTTTTTGGTACATACATATTATGCAATCGATATCAAGATGCGTAAAAATATGAACTTTTACATATTTATGCAAATTAGCCGTTTTGATGCTATTGGAGTTGTCATAGAGTTGTCCTATGGCAATAGCGACAGTGTATTTGGAACAGTTTTGCAATCTCAAGTTAAGGTGTAAAATTGATTTTTTGGTACATACATATTATGCAATCGATATCAAGATGCGTAAAAATATGAACTTTACATATTTATGCAAATTAGCCGTTTTGATGTTATTGGAGTTGTCATAGAGTTGTTCTATAGCAATAGCGACAGTGTAGTTGGAACAACTTTGCGATCTTAAATTAAGCTGTAGAATCGATTTTTTGGTACATACATATTATGCAATCGATATCAAGATGCGTAAAAATATGAACTTTACATATTTATGCAAATTAGCCGTTTTGATGCTACTGGAGTTGTCACAGAGTTGTTTTATAGCAATAGCGACGGTGTATTTGGAACAACTTTGCAATCTTAAATTAAGGTGTAAAATTGATTTTTTGATACATACGCAATATGCAATCGATATCAAGATCCGTAAAAATATGAACTTTACACATTTATGCAAATTAGCCGTTTTGATGCTATTGGAGTTGTCACAGAATTGTTCTATAGCAATAGCGACAGTGTATTTGGAACAATTTTACAATATTAAATTATGATGTAAAATTGATTTTTTGATACATACACAATATGCAATCGATATCAGGTAGCGAAAAAATATGAACTTTACATATTTAGGCACATTAGCCGTTTTGATTTTAATTGGAGTTGTCATAGAGTTGTTCTATAGCAATAGCGACAGTGTATTTGGAACAACTTTGCAATCTTAAATTAAGGTGTAAAATTGATTTTTTGGTACATACATATAATGCAATCGATATCAAGATGCGTAAAAATATGAACTTTACATATTTATGCAAATTAGCCGTTTTGATGTTATTGGAGTTGTCATGGAGTTGTCCTATAGCAATAGCGACAGTGTATTTGGAACAATTTAACAATCCTAAATTAAGGTGTAGAATTGATTTTTTATTACATACATACACATTAAGCAATCGATATCAAGATGCGTAAAAATATGAACTTTACATATTTATGCAAATTAGCCGTTTTGATGTTATTGGAGTTGTCATAGAGTTGTTCTATAGCAATAGCGACAGTGTATTTGGAACAATTTTATAATCTTAAATTATGATGTAAAATTGATTTTTTGGTACATACATATTATGCAATCGATATCAAGATGAGTAAAAATATGAACTTTACATAAATATGCTAATTACCCTTTTTGAAGTTATGGGAGTTGTCATAGAGTTGCCCTATAGCA
>NW_024395355.1:0-17395 GCF_016617805.1 Bactrocera tryoni | reverse complement strand
GACAACTCTGTGACAACTCAATAACATCAAAACGGCGAGTTAGCACAAATATGTAAAGTTCATATTTTTACGCATCTTGATATCGATTGCTTAATGTGTATGTACCAAAAAATCGATTCTACACCTTAATATAAGATTGTGAAATTGCTCCAAATTCACTGTCGTTATGACTATACGACAACTCATTGACAACTTCAATAACATCAAAACGGCTGATTAGCATATATATGTAAGGTTCATATTTTTACGCAACTTGGTATCGATTTCTTAATGTGTATGTATTACAAATTCGATTCTACACCTTTATTTAAGATTGTGAAGTGGTTCCAAATACACTGTCGTTATGGATATACGACAACTCTATGACAACTCCAATAACTTCAAAAAGGCTAATTAGCATAATTGTGTAAAATTCATATTTTTACGCAACTTGATATCGATTGCTTAATGTATATGTACCAAAAAAATCGATTCTACACTTTAATATAAGATATTAAAGTTGTTCTAAATACATTGTCGTTACGGCCATACGACATCTCTATGACAACTCCAATAACACCTAAACGGCTAATTAACAGATATGTGTAAAGCTAATATTTTTGCGCAACTTGAAATCGATTGCCAAATGTGTATGTACCAAAAAGTCATATCTACACCTTAATATAAGTTTGTGAAATTGCTCCAATTACACTGTCGTTATGGCTATACGACAACTCTATGACAAATCAATAACATCAAAACGGCTAATTAACAGAAATACATAAAGTTTATATTTTTACGCAACTTGATATCCATTGCTGAATGTGCAGGTACCAAAAAATCAATTCTACACCTTAATATATGGTTGTGAAATTGCTCCAAATACACTATCGTTATGGCTATACGACAACTCTATGACAACTCCAATATCATCAAAACGGCCAATTAGCTTAAATATGTAAAGTTCATATTTTTACGCAACCTGATACTAATTGCTTAATGTGCAGGTACCAAAAAATCAATTCGACACCTTAATATATGGTTGCGAAATTGCTCCAAATACACTGTCGTTATGGCTATACGACAACTCTGTGACAATTCCAATAACATCAAAACGGCTAATTAACAGATATATGTAAAATTAATATTTTTGCGCAACTTGATATCGATTGCTAAATGTGTATGTACCAAAAATTCGATTCTACACCTTTATTTAAGATTGTGAAGTTGTTCCACATACGCTGTCGTTATGGTTATACGACAACTCTATGACAACTCCAATAACTTCAAAACGGCTAATTAGCATAAATATGTCAAGTTCATATTTTTACGCAACCTGATACCCATTGCTTAATGTGCAGGTACCAAAAAATCAATTCTAAACCTTAATATAAGGTTGCGAAATTGCTCCTAATGCACTGTCGTTATGGCTAAACGACAACTCTATGACAACTCCATTAACATCAAAACGGCCAATTAGCATAAATATGTAAAGTTCATATTTTTACGCAACTTGATACTAATTGCTTAATGTGCAGGTACCAAAAAATCAATTACACACCTTAATATAAGATTGTGAAATTGCTCTAATTACACTGCCGTTATGGCTATACGACTACTCCATGACAACTCCAATAACATCAAAACGGCTAATTAGCATAAATAAGGAAAGTTCATATTTTTGCGCAACTTGATATTGACTGCTTAATGTATATGTACTAAAAACTCGATTGTACACCTTAATTTAAGATATTGAAGTTGTTTCAAATACATTGTCGTTACGGCTATACGACAACTCTATGACAACTCCAATAACATCAGAACAGCTACCTGACACCCATTGCGTAATGTGCAGGTACCAAAAAATCAATTCGACACCTTAATATATGGTTGTGAAAATGCTCCAAATACGCTATCGTTATGGCTATACGGCAACTCTATGACAACTGCATTAACTTCAAAACGGCTAATTAGCATAAATATGTGAAGTTCATATTTTTACGCAACCTGATACCCATTGCTTAATGTGCAGGTACCAAAAAATCAATTATACACCTTAATATAAGATTGTGAAATTGCTCCATATACACTGTTGTTAACGCCATAACGCAACTCTATGACAATTTCAATAACATTAAAACGGCTAATTAACAGAAATACGTAAAGTTCATATTTTTACGCAACTTGATACCCATTGCTTAATGAGCAGGTACCAAACGATCAATTCTACACCTTAATTTAAATTTGTAAAATTGTTCCAAATACACTGTCGTTAACGCCATACGACAACTCTATGACAATTCCATAACACCAAAACGGCTAATTAGCCTAAATACATAAAGTTCATATTTTTACGCAACCTGATACCCATTGCTTAATGTATATGTACCAAAAAAATCGATTCTACACTTTAATATAAGATATTAAAGTTGTTCCAAATACATTGTCGTTACGGCCATACGACAACTCTATGACAACTCCAATAACATCTAAACGGCTAATTAACAGATATATGTAAAGTTCATATTTTTGCGCAACTTGATATCGATTGCTAAATGTGTATGTACCAAAAAATCAATTATACACCTTAATATAAGATTGTTAATTTGCTCCAATTACACTGTCGTTATGGCTATACGACAACTCTATGACAACTCCAATAACATCAAAACGGCTAATTAGCATATATATGTAAGGTTCATATTTTACGCAACTTGATATCGATTGCTCAGTGTGTATGTACCAAAAAATCAATTATACACCTTAATATAAGGTTGCGAAATTGCTCCTAATGCAATGTCGTTATGGCTAAACGACAACTCTATGACAACTCCATTAACATCAAAACGGCCAATTAGCATAAATATGTAAAGTTCATATTTTTACGCAACTTGATACCCATTGCTTAATGTGCATCTACCAAAAAATCAATTCTAAACCTTAATATAAGGTTGCGAAATTGCTTTAAATACATTGTCGTAATGGCTATACGACAACTCTATGACAACTCCAATAACGTCAAAACAGCTAGTCAGCATAAGTAAGTAAATTTCATATTTTTACGCAACTTGATATCGATTGCTTAATAAATATGTAGGTACCAAAAACATCGATTCTACACCTTAATATAAGATATTGAAGTTGCTCCAAATACATTATCGTTATGGCTATGCGACAACTCTATGACAACTCCAATAACATCAAAACGGCTTATTAACAGATATATGTAAAGCTAATATTTTTGCGCAACTTGATATCGATTGCCAAATGTGTATGTACCAAAAAATCAATTCGACAATTTAATATATGGTTGTAAAAATGCTGCAAATACACTGTCGTTATGGCTATACGACAACTCTGTGACAATTCCAATAACGTCAGAATGGCTAATTAGCATAAATATGTGAAGCTCACATTTTTACACAACTTGGTATCCATTGCTTAATGTGTATGTACCAAAAAATCAATTACACACCTTAATATAAGGTTGCGAAATTGCTCCTAATGCACTGTCGTTATGGCTAAACGACAACTCTATGACAACTCCATTAACATCAAAACGGCCAATTAGCATAAATATGTAAAGTTACTATTTTTACGCAACTTGATACTAATTGCTTAATGTGCAGGTACCAAAAAATCAATTACACACCTTAATATAAGATTGTAAAATTGCTCTAATTACGCTGTCGTTATGGCTATACGACAACTCTATGACAAATCCAATAACATCATATTCATATTTTTGCGCAACTTGATATTGACTGCTTAATGTAGTTGTACTAAAAACTCGATTGTACACCTTAATTTAAAATATTGAAGTTGTTTCAAATACATTGTCGTTACGGTTATACGACAACTCTATGACAACTCCCATAACATCAAAACAGCTAGTCAGCATAAGTATGTAAATTTCATATTTTTACGCAACTTGATATCGATTGCTTAATAAATATGTATGTACCAAAAACATCGATTCTACACCTTAATATAAGATATTGAAGTTGCTCCAAATACATTATCGTTATGGCTATGCGACAACTCTATGACAACTCCAATAACATCAAAACGGCTAATTAGCATAAATATGTGAAGCTCATATTTTTACGCAACTTGATATCGATTGCTCAATGTGTATGTACCAAAAAATCAATTATACACCTTAATATAAGATTGTGAAGTTGCTCCAAATACACTGTCGTTAATGCCATACGACAACTCTATGACAACTTCAATAACATCAAAATGGCTAATGAACAGAAATACATAAAGTTCATATTTTTACGCAACTTGATACCCATTGCTTAATATGCAGGTACCAAAAAATCAATTCTACAACTTAATATATGGTTGAGAAATTCCTCCAAATACACTGTCGTTATGGCTATACGACAACTCTATGACAACTCAAATAACATCAAAACGGCTAATTAGCATAAATACGTAAAGTTCATATTTTTACGCAACTTTATGTCGATTGCTTAATGTATATGTACCAAAAAAATCGATTCTACACTTTAATATAAGATATTAAATTTGTTCCAAATACATTGTCGTTACTGCCATACGACAACTCTTTGACAACTCCAATAACATCTAAACGGCTAATTAACAGATATATGTAAAGTTCATATTTTTACGCAACTTGATATCGATTGCTAAATGTGTATGTACCAAAAAATCAATTATACACCTCAATATAAGATGGTGAAATTGCTCCAAATACACTGTCGTTATGGCTATACGACAACTCTATGACAACTCCAATAACATCAAAACGGCTAATAAGCATAAATACGTAAAGTTCATATTTTTACGCCAGTTTATGTCGATTGCTTAATGTATATGTACCAAAAAATCGATTCTACATTTTAATATAAGATACTAAAGTTGTTCCAAATACATTGTCGTTACTGCTATACGACAACTCTATGACAACTCCATTAACATCAAAACGGCTAATTAACATAAATATGTGAAGCTCATATCTTTACGCAACTTGATATCTTTTGCTTAATGTATATGTACCAAAAAATCAATTCTGTACCTTAACCTAAGATTTCAAAAGGCTCCAAATACATTGTCGTTATGGTTATACGACAACTCTATGACAACTCCAATTACATCAAAACGGCTAGTCAACATAAATATATAAGTTCATACTTTTACGCAACTTGATATCGATTGCTTAATGTATATGTACTAAAAAATCGATTCTACACCTTAATATAAGATTGCGAAATTTCACCAAATACACTGTCGTTATGGCTATACGACAACTCTATGACAACTCCAATAACATCAAAACGGCTAATTAGCATAAATATGAAAAGTTCATATTTTTACGCAACTTGATATTGATTGGTAAATGTGTATGTACCAAAAAATCAATTCTACACATTAATTCAAAATTGTAAAATTGTTCCAAATACACTGTCGTTATGGCTATACGACGACTCCAATAACATCAAAACAGCTAGTCAGCATAAGTATGTAATTTTCATATTTTTACGCAACTTGATATCGATTGCTTAACAAAATATGTATGTACCAAAAACATCGATTCTACACCTTAATATAAGATATTGAAGTTGCTCCAAATACGTTATCATTACGGCCATACGACAACTCTATGACAACTCCAATAACATCAAAACGGCTTATTAACAGATACAGTGTCGGACAAAACTCATTGGACTAACTCGAGTCTCACACATGTTCCGTCATAACTTTTTACATAGATGCATTAGAAGAATAATTTTTTTTGCAATAGATAGATCACATATTCTATATTAAGAAACAATGCAATAATATTTTTTAACTTTTATGTAAAATTTATAAATTATAACAGAAGGGAAAAAAGTAAAAAATTCGTGCGACATAACTCATTGGACTTAAGCTAAATATGAAAATAAATTAGTTTTAAATTAATATTTTACTGAGTAGCCATTATTTTTTTTTGATTGCAACACATCTTTTAGGCATAAATGAAATTTAATTACTAATATGTGAATCATTTATTCCATTCTCGGCTCGTTTTAATACATCAAGTAGCTTGTTTTTATAACCGTGGACCTGTTCCTCTTTAATTTGCCTGTTGACAATTTCCCATAAGTTTTTAATCGGATTCATGTCACGAAACTGGTCGGACCATCTTATAACATAAACTTATTATTCCAAAAATCAATCCTTCACAACTTTGAGGATGTGCCTGGGGTCATTGACATGTTGAAACTGTCAATCAGGCAGCATTTTTTGGATAGCGTGAGGAAACATTTGGGTTGGCAGTATATTTTTATATTGGAACCCATCCATGTTCCCTTCTATTCTGTAAATTGGTCCTACACCCTGACCAGAAAAGCATTTCCACACCATTATATTACCCTACCATGCTTTACTGCACCCTGCAAATATCGACACTCTAAACGCTTCATGTTGGTCTTCGTATACCTGTCATTCCATCTAAGTTCTGCAAATTAAATTTGGACTCATCTGAAAACAATATCGGCTTCCATTGCTCTTTAGACCAATTTATATGCAGTTTCGCAAATTCCAAAGGTGCTAACCGATTTTTTTGGAAATATAAGATTTTTTTACTGCACGGAAGCTGAAAAGACCAACATCAACGGCGTGCCGTTGTATTGTACGCGTACTCTCTCTTAGTTGTGAGCTATCTACAACATTGTTTGTTGATATCTGGGGATATTTTATAAACTCGCGCACTATTCTCAAGTCATACTTTACCGAATTGACTCTTGGACGTCCTCCAATATTAAGTTTTTTAACGGTTCCTTCAGCTTTGTTCTTGCGTAAAATAGCAAAAACAGTTGTTTTCCCCAGAGAATAATATTTTTAAAGCTTTTTTTCCACACATTTTTTGTGAATTTGCTTACAATTAATAATTTAAGTTCAGTTGAATGTGTTTTGTCTACTATTTTTATCAAAAATAATTTTTTAGTAGCATTATTCGGGACAACTTTAAATATTTCACAACACACTCGTTATCATTAAAATAAACAATTCGAATAAGTGTGATCTACGATTTATAATAATTATAATTATTGTAAGTACCTGCAAAATTCTTTTCCCGCCACATAACGGTAAATTAATTCAATGCAAGTGGTTATTTCGATATCCAAAGTGTTAGTACAATGAGTTATGTCGCACGATTTTTTTACTTTTTTCCCTTCTGTTATAATTTATAAATTTTACATAAAAGTTAAAAAATATTATTGCATTGTTTCTTAATGTAGAATATGTGATCTATCTATTGCAAATAAAATTATTCTTCTAATGCATCTATGTAAAAAGTTACGACGGAACATGTGTGTGACTCGAGTTAGTCCAATGAGTTTTGTCCGACACTGTATATGTAAAGATAATATTTTTGCGCAACTTTATATCGATTTTTTAATAAGTATGTACCAAATAATCAAACCTACATCTTAATTCAAAATTGTAAAATTGTTCCAAACACAATGTCGTTATGGCTATACGACAACTCTATGACAACTCCAATAACATCAAAACGGCTAATTAGCATAAATATGTAAAGTTCATATTTTTACATACTTGATATCCATTGTTTAATGTGTATGTACCAAATAATCAATTCTACACCTTAATTCAAATTTGTAAAATTGTTCCAAATACATTGTCGATATGGCTATACGACAACTCCAATAACATCAAAACAGCTAGTCAGCATAAGTATGTAAATTTCATATTTTTACGCAACTTGATATCGATTGCTTAACAAAATATGTATGTACCAAAAACATCGATTCTATACCTTAATATCAGATATTGAAGTTGCTCCAAATACATTATCATTATGGCCATACGACAACTCTATGGCAACTCCAATAACATCAAAACGGCTAATTAGCATAAATATGTAAAGTTCATATTTTTACGCAACCTGATACCCATTGCTTAATGTGCAGATACCAAAAAATCAACCTTAATATATGGTTGTGAAAATGCTGAAAATACATTGTCGTTATGGCTATACGACAACTCTATGACAACTCCAATAACATCAAAACGGCTAATTCGCCTAAATATGTGAAGTTCATATTTTTAAGCCAATTGATATCGATTGCTCAATGTGTATGTACCAAAAAATCAATTATACACCTTAATATAAAAATGTGAAATTGCTCCAAATACACTGTCGTTATGGCTATACGACAACTCTATGACAACTCCAATAACATCAAAACGGCTAATTAGCATATATATTTAAGGTTCATATTTTTGCGCAACTTGGTATCGATTGCTTAATGTGTATGTACTAAAAATTCGATACTACACCTTTATTTAAGATTGTGAAGTTGTTCCAAATACGCTGTCGTTATGGTTATACGACAAATCTATGACAACTCCAATAACTTCAAAAAGGCTAATTAGCATAAATGTGTAAAATTCATATTTTTTCGCAACTTGATATCGATTGCTTAATGTATATGTACCAAAATAACAATTCTGTACTTAACATAAGATTTCAAAAGGCTCCAAATACATTGTCGTTATGGTTATACGACAACTCTATGACAACTGCAATAACATCAACGGCTAATTAGCATAAATATGTAAAGTTCATATTTTTACGCAACTTGATACTAATTACTTAATGTGTATGTACCAAAAAATCAATTCTACACCTTAATATAAGGTTGCAAAATTGCTCCTAATGCACTGTCGTTATGGCTATACGACAACTCTATGACAACTCCAATAACATCAAAATGGCTAATTAGCATAAATATGTGAAGCTCATATTTTTACGCAACTTTATGTCGATTGCTTAATGTATATGTACCAAAAAAATCGATTCTACACTTCAATAGAAGATATTAAATTTGTTCCAAATACATTGTCGTTACTGCCATACGACAACTCTATGACAACTCCAATAACATCGAAACGGCTAATTCGCCTAAATATGTGAAGTTCATATTTTTAAGCCAATTGATATCCATTGCTTAATGTGTATGTACCAAAAAATCAATTCTAAACCTTAATTTAAAATTGTACAATTGTTCCAAATACACTGTCGTTATGGCTATACGACAACTCTATGACAACTCCATTAACTTCAAAACGGCTAATTAGCATAAATATTTCAAGTTCATATTTTTACGCAACCTGATACCCATTGCAGGTACCAAAAAATCAATTATACACCTTAATATAAGATTGTGAAATTGCTCCATATACACTGTTGTTAACGCCATAACGCAACTCTATGACAATTCCAATAACATAAAAACGGCTAATTAACAGAAAGACATAAAGTTCATATTTTTACGAAACTTGATACCCATTGCTTAATGTGCATCTACCAAAAAATCAATTCTAAACCTTAATATAAGGTTGCGAAATTGCTTTAAATACATTGTCGTAATGGCTATTCGACAACTCTATGACAACTCCAATAACATCAAAACAGCTAGTCAGCATAAGTATGTAAATTTTATATTTTTACGCAACTTGATATCGATTGCTTAATAAATATGTAGGTACCAAAAACATCGATTCTACACCTTAATATAAGATATTGAAGTTGCTCCAAATACATTATCGTTATGGCTATGCGACAACTCTATGACAACTCCAATAACATCAAAACGGCTTATTAACAGATATATGTAAAGCTAATATTTTTGCGCAACTTTATATCGATTGCCAAATGTGTATGTACCAAAAAATCAATTCGACACCTTAATAAAAGATTGTGAAATTGCTCCAATTACACTGTCGTTATGGCTATACAGCAACTCTGTGACAACTCCAATAACATCAAAACGGCTAATTAGCATATATATGTAAGGTTCATATATATATATTTTACCCAACTTGGTATCGATTTCTTAATGTGTATGTACTAAAAATTCGATTCTACACCTTTATTTAAGATTGTGAAGTTGTTCCAAATACGCTGTCGTTATGGTTATACGACAACTCTATGACAACTCCAATAACTTCAAAAAGGCTAATTAGCATAATTGTGTAAAATTCATATTTTTACGCAACTTGATATCGATTGCTTAATGTATATGTACCAAAAAAATCGATTCTACACTTTAATATAAGATATTAAAGTTGTTCTAAATACATTGTCGTTACGGCCATACGACATCTCTATGACAACTCCAATAACATCTAAACGGCTAATTAACAGATATGTGTAAAGCTAATATTTTTGCGCAACTTGATATCGATTGCCAAATGTGTATGTAAGTTTGTGAAATTGCTCCAATTACACTGTCGTTATGGCTATACGACAACTCTATGACAAATCAATAACATCAAAACGGCTAATTAACAGAAATACATAAAGTTTATATTTTTACGCAACTTGATACCCATTGCTGAATGTGCAGGTACCAAAAAATCAATTCTACACCTTAATATATGGTTGTGAAATTGCTCCAAATACACTATCGTTATGGCTATACGACAACTCTATGACAACTCCAATATCATCAAAACGGCCAATTAGCACAAATATGTAAAGTTCATATTTTTACGCAACCTGATACTAATTGCTTAATGTGCAGGTACCAAAAAATCAATTCGACACCTTAATATATGGTTGTGAAATTGCTCCAAATACACTGTCGTTATGGCTATACGACAACTCTGTGACAATTCCAATAACATCAAAACGGCTAATTAACAGATATATGTAAAATTAATATTTTTGCGCAACTTGATATCGATTGCTAAATGTGTATGTACCAAAAATTCGATTCTACACCTTTATTTAAGATTGTGAAGTTGTTCCACATACGCTGTCGTTATGGTTATACGACAACTCTATGACAACTCCAATAACTTCAAAACGGCTAATTAGCATAAATATGTCAAGTTCATATTTTTACGCAACCTGATACCCATTGCTTAATGTGCATCTACCAAAAAATCAATTCTAAACCTTAATATAAGGTTGCGAAATTGCTCCTAATGCACTGTCGTTATGGCTAAACGACAACTCTATGACAACTGCATTAACTTCAAAACGGCTAATTAGCATAAATATGTAAAGTTCATAGTTTTACGCAACTTGATACTAATTGCTTAATGTGCAGGTACCAAAAAATCAATTACACACCTTAATATAAGATTGTGAAATTGCTCTAATTACACTGCCGTTATGGCTATACGACTACTCCATGACAACTCCAATAACATCAAAACGGCTAATTAGCATAAATATGTGAAGTTCATATTTTTGCGCAACTTGATATTGACTGCTTAATGTATATGTACTAAAAACTCGATTGTACACCTTAATTTAAGATATTGAAGTTGTTTCAAATACATTATCGTTACGGCTATACGACAACTCTATTACAACTCCTATAACATCAGAACAGCTACCTGACACCCATTGCGTAATGTGCAGGTACCAAAAAATCAATTACACACCTTAATATAAGATTGTGAAATTGCTCTAATTACACTGCCGTTATGGCTATACGACAACTCTATGACAACTCCAATAACATCAAAACAGCTAGTCACACACACAACAGCTAGTACTTGATATCGATTGCTTAATAAATATGTAGGTACCAAAAACATCGATTCTACACCTTAATATAAGATATTGAAGTTGCTCCAAATACATTATCGTTATGGCTATGCGACAACACTATGACAACTCCAATAACGTCAAAATGGCTTATTAACAGATATATGTAAAGCTAATATTTTTGCGCAACTTGATATCGATTGCCAAATGTGTATGTACCAAAAAATCAATTACACACCTTAATATAAGGTTGCGAAATTGCTCCTAATGCACTGTCGTTATGGCTAAACGACAACTCTATGACAACTGCATTAACTTCAAAACGGCTAATTAGCATAAATAAGTAAAGTTCATATTTTTACGCAACTTGATACTAATTGCTTAATGTGCAGGTACCAAAAAATCAATTACACACCTTAATATAAGATTGTGAAATTGCTCTAATTACACTGCCGTTATGGCTATACGACTACTCCATGACAACTCCAATAACATCAAAACGGCTAATTAGCATAAATAAGGAAAGTTCATATTTTTGCGCAACTTGATATTGACTGCTTAATGTATATGTACTAAAAACTCGATTGTACACCTTAATTTAAGATATTGAAGTTGTTTCAAATACATTGTCGTTACGGCTATACGACAACTCTATGACAACTCCAATAACATCAGAACAGCTACCTGACACCCATTGCTTAATGTGCAGGTACCAAAAAATCAATTACACACCTTAATATAAGATTGTGAAATTGCTCTAATTACACTGCCGTTATGGCTATACGACTACTCTATGACAACTCCAATAAAATCAAAACGGCTAATTAGCATAAATATGAAAAGTTCATATTTTTACGCAACTTGAAATCCATTGTTTAAGGTGTATGTACCAAAAAATCAATTCTACACATTAATTCAAAATTGTAAAATTGTTCCAAATACACTGTCGTTATGGCTATACGACAACTCCAATAACATCAAAACAGCTAGTCAGCATAAGTATGTAAATTTCATATTTTTACGCAACTTGATATCGATTGCTTAACAAAATATGTATGTACCAAAAACATCGATTATACACCTTAATATAAGATATTGAAGTTGCTCCAAATACATTATCATTACGGCCATACGACAACTCTATGACAACTCCAATAACATCAAAACGGCTTATTAACAGATATATGTAAAGTTAATATTTTTGCGCAACTTTATATCGATTGTTTAATAAGTATGTACCAAATAATCAATTCTACACCTTAATTCAAAATTGTAAAATTGTTCCAAATACAACGTCGTTATGGCTATACGACAACTCTATGACAACTCCAATAACATCAGAACAGCTACCTGACACCCATTGCTTAATGTGCAGGTACCAAAAAATCAATTCTACACCTTAATATATGGTTGTGAAAATGCTCCAAATACACTGTCGTTATGGCTAAACGACAACTCTATGACAACTGCATTAACATCAAAACGGCCAATTAGCATAAATATGTAAAGTTCATATTTTTACGCAACTTGATACTAATTGCTTAATGTGCAGGTACCAAAAAATCAATTACACACCTTAATATAAGATTGTGAAATTGCTCTAATTACACTGCCGTTATGGCTATACGACTACTCCATGACAACTCCAATAACATCAAAACGGCTAATTAGCATAAATATGTGAAGTTCATATTTTTGCGCAACTTGATAGTGACTGCTTAATGTATATGTACTAAAAACTCGATTGTACACCTTAATTTAAGATATTGAAGTTGTTTCAAATACATTGTCGTTACGGCTATACGACAACTCTATGACAACTCCAATAACATCAGAACAGCTACCTGACACCCATTGCGTAATGTGCAGGTACCAAAAAATCAATTCGACACCTTAATATATGGTTGTGAAAATGCTCCAAATACACTATCGTTATGGCTATACGGCAACTCTATGACAACTGCATTAACTTCAAAACGGCTAATTAGCATAAATATGTGAATTTCATATTTTTACGCAACCTGATACCCATTGCTTAATGAGCAGGTACCAAACGATCAATTCTACACCTTAATTTAAATTTGTAAAATTGTTCCAAATACACTGTCGTTAACGCCATACGACAACTCTATGACAATTCCATAACACCAAAACGGCTAATTAGCCTAAATACATAAAGTTCATATTTTTACGCAACCTGATACCCATTGCTTAATGTATATGTACCAAAAAAATCGATTCTACACTTTAATATAAGATATTAAAGTTGTTCCAAATACATTGTCGTTACGGCCATACGACAACTCTATGACAACTCCAATAACATCTAAACGGCTAATTAACAGATATATGTAAAGTTCATATTTTTGCGCAACTTGATATCGATTGCTAAATGTGTATGTACCAAAAAATCAATTACACACCTTAATATAAGATTGTAAAATTGCTCTAATTACGCTGTCGTTATGGCTATACGACAACTCTATGACAAATCCAACAACATCATATTCATATTTTTGCGCAACTTGATATTGACTGCTTAATGTAGTTGTACTAAAAACTCGATTGTATACCTTAATTTAAGATATTGAAGTTGTTTCAAATACATTGTCGATACGGTTATACGACAACTCTATGACAACTCCAATAACATCAAAACAGCTAGTCAGCATAAGTATGTAAATTTCATATTTTTACGCAACTTGATATCGATTGCTTAATAAATATGTATGTACCAAAAACATCGATTCTACACCTTAATATAAGATATTGAAGTTGCTCCAAATACATTATCGTTCTGGCTATGCGACAACTCAATGACAACTCCAATAACATCAAAACGGCTTATTAACAGATATATGTAAAGCTAATATTTTTGCGCAACTTGATATCGATTGCCAAATGTGTATGTACCAAAAAATCAATTCGACACCTTAATATATGGTTGTAAAAATGCTGCAAATACACTGTCGTTATGGCTATACGACAACTCTGTGACAATTCCAATAACGTCAAAATGGCTAATTAGCATAAATATGTGAAGCTCACATTTTTACACAACTTGGTATCCATTGCTTAATGTGTATGTACCAAAAAATCAATTACACACCTTAATATAAGGTTGCGAAATTGCTCCTAATGCACTGTCGTTATGGCTAAACGACAACTCTATGACAACTCCATTAACATCAAAACGGCCAATTAGCATAAATATGTAAAGTTCATATTTTTACGCAACTTGATACTAATTGCTTAATGTGCAGGTACCAAAAAATCAATTACACACCTTAATATAAGATTGTGAAATTGCTCTAATTACACTGTCGTTATGGCTATACGACAACTCTATGACAACTCCAATAACATCAAAACGGCTAATTAGCATAAATATGTGAAGTTCATATTTTTGCGCAACTTGATATTGACTGCTTAATGTATATGTACTAAAAGCTCGATTGTACACCTTAATTTAAGATATTGAAGTTGTTTCAAATACATTGTCGTTATGGCTATATGAAAATTCTATGACAACTCCAATAACATCAAAACAGCTAGTCAGCATAAGTATGTAAGTTTCATATTTTTACGCAACTTGATATCCATTGTTTAATGTGTATGTACGAAAAATTAATTCTAAACCTTATTTTAAAATTGTAAAATTGTTCCAAATACACTGTCGTTATGGCTATACGACAACTCTGTGACAATTCCAATAACATGAAAATGGCTAATTAGCATAAATATGTGAAGCTCACATTTTTACACAACTTGGTATCCATTGCTTAATGTGTATGTACCAAAAAATCAATTGCACACCTTAATATAAGGTTGCGAAATTGCTCCTAATGCACTGTCGTTATAGCTAAACGACAACTCTATGACAACTCCATTAACATCAAAACGGGCAATTAGCATAAATATGTAAAGTTCATATTTTTACGCAACTTGATACTAATTGCTTAATGTGCAGGTACCAAAAATCAATTACACACCTTAATATAAGATTGTGAAATTGCTCTAATTACACTGTCGTTATGGCTATACGACAACTCAATGACAACTCCAATAACATCAAAACGGCTAATTAGCATAAATGTGTAAAATTCATATTTTTACGCAACTTGATATCCATTGCTTAATGTGTATGTAAAAAAAATCAATTCTACACCTTAATATAAGCTTGTGAAATTGCTCCTGCACTGTCGTTATGGCTAAACGACAACTCTATGACAACTCCATTAACATCAAAACGGCCAATTAGCATTAATATGTAAAGTTCATATTTTTACGCAACCTGATACTAATTGCTTAATGTATATGTGCAAAAAAATCGATTATACACATTAATATAAGATTGTGAAAGTGCTCCAAATACACTGACGTTATGGCTATACGACAACTCTATGACAACTCTATTAACATCAAAACGGCCAATTAGCATAAATATGTAAAGTTCATATTTTTACGCAACTTGATACTAATTGCTTAATGTATATGTCCAAAAAAATCAATTACACACCTCAATATAAGATTGTGAAATTGCTCTAATTACACTGTCGTTATGGCTATACGACAACTCTATGACAACTCCAATAACATCAAAACGGCTAATTAGCATAAATATGTGAAGTTCATATTTTTGCGCAACCTGATACTAATTGCTTAATGTGCAGGTACCAAAAAATCAATTCTACACCTTAATATAAGATTGTGAAATTGCTCTAATTACACTGTCGTTATGGCTATACGACAACTCTATGACAACTCTATTAACATCAAAGCGGCCAATTATCATAAATATGTAAAGTTCATATTTTTACGCAACTTGATACTAATTGCTTAATGTGCAGGTACCAAAAAATCAATTACACACCTTAATATAAAATTGTGAAATTGCTCTAATTACGCTGTCGTTATGGCTATTTGACAACTCTATGACAACTCCAATAACATCATATTCATATTTTTGCGCAACTTGATATTGACTGCTTAATGTAATTGTACTAAAAACTCGATTGTACACCTTAATTTAAGATATTGAAGTTGTTTCAAATACATTGTCGTTACGGTTATACGACAACTCTATGACAACTCCATCAAAACAGCTAGTCAGCATAAGTATGTAAATTTCATATTTTTACGCAACTTGATATCGATTGTTAATAAATATGTATGTACCAAAAACATTGATTCTACACCTTAATATGAGATATTGAAGTTGCTCCAAATACATTATCGTTATGGCTATGCGACAACTCTATGACAACTCCAATAACATCAAAACGGCTAATTAACAGATATATGTAAAGCTAATATTTTTGCGCAACTTGATATCGATTGCCAAATGTGTATGTACCAAAAAATCAATTCTACACCTTAATATAATATTGTGAAATTGCTCCAAATACACTGTCGTTATGGCTATACGACAACTCTATGACAACTCTATGACAACTCCAATAACATCACAACGGCTAATTAGCATATATATGTAAGGTTCATATATATATATTTGGTATCGATTTCTTAATGTGTATGTACTAAAAATTCGATTCTACACCTTTATTTAAGATTGTGAAGTTGTTCCAAATACGCTGTCGTTATGGTTATACGACAACTCTATGACAACTCCAATAACTTCAAAAAGGCTAATTAGCGTAATTGTGTAAAATTCATATTTTTACGCAACTTGATATCGATTGCTTAATGTATATGTACCAAAAAAATCGATTCTACACTTTAATATAAGATATTAAAGTTGTTCTAAATACATTGTCGTTACGGCCATACGACATCTCTTTGACAACTCCAATAACATCTAAACGGCTAATTAACAGATATGTGTAAAGCTAATATTTTTGCGCAACTTGATAT
>NW_024395354.1:0-18940 GCF_016617805.1 Bactrocera tryoni | reverse complement strand
TTCCAAATGCACTGCCGTTATGGCTTTATGTCAACATTAGTAAGAAGAAGAAATTAAATAACTTCATTATGTAAAGTTGATGATTTGAAGCAACTTGCTAAGGATTTCGAAATATGTATATGCAAGGAAATCGGTTTTATACCTAAATGTAAAATTATGAAATTTTTTCAAATACACTGCCGTTTTGGTTTTATGTCAACTTTAGTAAGATGAAGAAAGTTAATTAACTTTAATATGTAAAGTTAATGATTTGAAGCACCTTGGTATGGATTTCTAAATGTGTATATGCAAGAAAATCGATTTTATACATAAATGTAAAATTATGGAATTTTTCCAAATACACTGCCGTTATGGCTTTATATCAATTTTAGTAAGATGAAGAGAGATAATTAACTTTAATATGTAGAGTTAATGATTTGAAACTAATTAAATAATTAACGTTAATATGTGAAGTTTATGATTTGAAGCAACTTGCTATGGATTTCGAAATGTGTATATGCAAGGAAATCGGTTTTATACCTAAATGTAAAATTATGAAATTTTTCCACATACACTACCTTTATGGTTTTATGTCAACTTTAGTAAGATTAAGAAAGTTAATTAACTTTAATATGTGAAGTTAATGATTTAAGGAAATTAGATGTGGATTGTAAGAAAATGTGTATATGTAAGAAAATCGGCTTTATACCTCTGCGTAAAATTGTGGAATTTTTCCAAATGCACTGCCGTTATGGCTGTATGTCAACCTTAGTAAAATGAAGAAAGTTAATTAACTTTAATAAGTAAAGTAAATGATTTGAAGCAACTTGATATGTGTTTCTAAATGTGTATATGCAAGGAAATCGGTCTTATACCTAAATGTAAAATTGTGGAATTTTTCCAGATACACTGCCGCTATGGCTTTATGTCAACTCCAGTAAAAAGAAGAAAGTTAATTAACTTTAATATGTAAATTTAATGATTTGAAGCAACTTGATATGGATTTCTAAATGTGTATATACAATAAAATCGATTTTATACCTAAATGTAAAATTGTGGAATTTTTCAAAATGTACTGCCGTTATGGCCTTATGTCAACTTAAGTAAGAAGAAGAAAGTAAATTAACTTAAATATGTAAAGTTAATGATTTGAAGCAACTCGATATGGATGTCTAAATGTGTATATGCAAGAAACCCGGTTTTATACTTATATGTAAGGTTGTGGAATTTTTCCAAATGCACTGCCGTAATGGATTTATGTCAACCATAGTAAGTTAATTAACTTTAATAAGTAAAGCTAATGATTTGAAGAAACTCGATATGAATTTCTAAATGTGTATATGCAAGGCAATCGGGCTTATACCTAAATGTAAAATTATGGTATTTTTCCAAAAGCACTGCTGTTATGGCTTTATGTCAACTTCAGTAAAAAGAAGAAAGCTAATTAACTTTAATATGTGAAGCTAATGATTTGAGGAAACTCGATATAGATTTCTAAATGTGTATAAGCAAGAAAATCTGTTTTATTCCTAAATGTAAAATTTTGAAATTTTTTTAAATGCACTGCCGTTATGACTTTTTGTCAACTTTAGTAAAATGAAGAAATTAAATAACTTCGTTATGTAAAGTTAACGATTTGAAGCAACTCGATATGGATTTCGAATTGTGCATATACACGGAAATCGGTTTTATACCTAAATGTAAAATTATGAAATTTTTCCAAATACGCTGCCGTTATGGTTTTATGTCAACTTTAGTAAGATGAAGAAAGTTAATTAACTTTAAAATGTAACGCTAATGATTTGAAGCACCTTGATATGGATTTCTAAATGTGTATATACAAGAAAATCGATTTCATACCTAAATGTAAAATTGTGGAATTTTTCCAAATGCACTGCTGTTATGGCTTCATGTTAACTCCAGTAAAAAGAAGAAAGTTAATTAACTTAAATATGTTATAGTAATAATTTAAAGCAACTCAATATCGATTGCTAAATATGTATATACAAGAAAATCGACATTATAGGTAAACATAAGTTTATCGAACTTTTCCAAATGCACTGCCGTTATGGCGTTATGTCAACTTCAGTACAATGAAGAAAGTTAATTAACTTTAATATGCTATAGTAATGATTTGAAGCAACTCAATATCGATTGCTAAATATGTATATGCAAGAAAATCGACATTATAGCTGAACATAAGATTGTCGAACTCTTCCAAATGCACTGCCGTTATGGCGTTATGTCAACTTCAGTAAAAGGAAGAAAGTTAATTAACTTTAATATGTTATAGTAATGATTTGAAGCAACTCAATATCGATTGCTAAATATGTATATTTAAGAAAATCGACGTTATAGCTGAACATAAGATTGTCGAATTCTTCCAAATGCACTGCTGTTATGGCTTTATGTCAACTCCAGTAAAAAAAAAAAGCTAATTAACTTTAATATGTAAAGTTAATGATTTGAAGGAAATTGATATGGACATCCTAATGTGTATAGGCAAGAGAAGCGGTTTTATTCCTAAATGTAAAATTGTGGAATTTTTCCAACTGCACTGCCGTTATGGATTTATGTCAACTTTAGTAAGATGAAGAAATTAAATAACTTCATTATGTAAAGTTTATGATTTGAAGCAACTTGCTATGGATTTCGAAATGTGTATAAGCAAGAAAAGCGGTTTTATTCCTAAATGCAAAATTAAAGAATTTTTCCAAATGCTCTGCCGTTATGGCTTTATGTCAACTTTAGTAAGATGAAGATATTAAACAACTTCATTATGTAAAGTTAATGATTTGAAGCAACTTGCTATGGATTTCGAAATGTGTATATGCAAGCAAATCGGTTTTATACCTAAATGTAAAATTATGAAATTTTTCCAAATACACTGCCGTTATGGTTTTATGTCAACTTTTGTAAGATGAAGAAAGTTAATTAACTTTAATATGTGAAGTTAATGATTTAAAGCAACTTGATATGGATTTCTAAATGTGTATATGCGAGGAAATCAGTTTTATACCTGAATGTAAAATTATGGTATTTTTCCAAATGTACTGATGTAGGGCTTTATGTCAACTCCAGTAAAAAGAAGAAAGCTAATTAACTTTAATATGTAAAGTTAATGATTCGAAGCAACTTGATATCGATTTCTAGATGTGTATGAGCAAGAAAAGCGGTTTTATTCCTACATGTAAAATTGTGGAATTTTTCCAAATGCACTGCCGTTATGGATTTATGTTAACTTTAGTAAGTTGAAGAATGTTAATTAACTTTAATATGCAAAGTTAATCATTTGAAGCAATTTGATATGGATTTCTAAATGTATATAAGCAAGAAACTCGGTTTTATTCCTAAATGTAAAATTGTGGAATTTTTCCAAATGCACCGCCGTAATGGCTTCATGTCAACTTTAGTAAGATAAAGAGAGTTAATTAACTTTAATTTGTAAAGCTAATGATTTGAAGCAACTTGATATGGCTGTCTAAATGTGTATAAGCAAGAAACTCGGTTTTATTCCTAAATGTAAAATTGTGGAATTTTTCCAAAGGCACTGCCGCTATGGTCTTATATCAACTTTAGTAAGATGAAGAAAGTTAATTAACTTTAATAAATAAAGTTAATGATTTAAAGCAACTTGCTATGGATTTCGAAATGTGTATATGCAAGGAAATCGGTTTAATACCTAAGTGTAAAATTGTGGAATTTTTCCAAATGCACTGCCGTTATGGATTTATGTCAACTTTAGTAAGATGAAGAAATTAAATAACTTCATTATGTAAAGTTAATGATTTGAAGCAACTTGATATGAATTTCTTAATGTGTATAAGCAAGGAAATCAGTTTTATACTTAAACGCAAAATTATGTAATTTTTCCAAATGCACTGATGTTCTGGCTTTATGTCAACTTTAGTAAGATGAAGTAACCTAAATAACTTTAATTTGTAAAGTTTATGACTTGAAGCACCTTGATATCTATTACTAACTGTGTATAAGCAAGAAAATCGGTTTTATACCTAAATGTAAAATTGTTGAATTTTCCCAAATGCAGTGCCGTTATGGCTTTATGTCAACTTTTGTCAGATGAAGAAAGTTAATTAACTTTAATATGTGAAGTTAATGATTTGAGGAAACTCAGTATGGATTTCAAAATGTGTATATGCAAGGAAATCGGTTTTATACCTAAATGTAAAATTATGAAATTTTTCCAAATACACTGCCGTTATGGTTTTATGTCAACTTTAGTAAGATGAAGAAAGTTAATTAACTTTAGTATGTGAAGTTAATGATTTAAAGCAACTTGATATGGTTTCCAAATGTGTATATGCAACGAAATCGGTTTTATTCCTAAATGTAAAATTGTGGAATTTTTCCAAATGAACTGCCGTTATGGTTTTATGTCAACTTTAGTAAGAGGAAGAAAGTTAATTAACTTTAATATGTAAAGTTAATGATTTGAAGCACCTTGATATGGATTTCTAAATGTGTATATGCAAGGAAATCGGTTTTATAAATAAATGTAAAGTTATGAACTTGATATGGATTTCTAAATGTGTATAAGAAAGAAAAGCGGTTTTGTTTCTAAATGTAAAATTGTGGAATTTTTCCAAATGCACTGCCGTTATGGTTTTATGTCAACTTTAATAAAAAGAAGAAAGCTAACTAAGTTTAATATGTAAAGTTAATGATTTGAAGCACCTTGATATGGATTTCTAAATGTGTATATGCAAGGAAATCGGTTTTATAAATAAATGTAAAATTATGAACTTGATATGGATTTCCAAATGTGTATAAGAAAGAAAAGCGGTTTTATTTCTAAATGTAAAATTGTGAAATTTTTCCAAATGCACTGCCGTTATGGGTTTATGTCAACTTTAGTAAAATGAAGAAATTAAATAACTTCATTATGTAAAGTTAATGATTTAAAGCAACTTGCTATATATTTCGAAATGTGTATATGTACGGAAATCGGTACCTAAATGTAAAATTATGAAATTTTTCCACATACACTACCGTTATGGTCTTATGTCAACTTTAGTCAGATTAAGAAAGTTAATTCACTTTAATATGTGGAGTTAATGATTTGAGGAAACTAGATGTGGATTTCAAAATGTGTATACGCAAGAAAATCGGCTTTATACCGAAATGTAAAACTGTGGAACATGTGTAGATTTGAGGAAAATCGTTATGGATTTCTAAATGTTACATGCAAGGAAATCGGTTTTATACATAAATGTAAAATTATGGAATTTTCCAAATACACTTCCGTTATGGTTTTATATCAACTTTAGTAAGATGAAGAGAGATAATTAACTTTAATATGAAAAGTTAATGATTTGAAACTAATTAAATAATTAACTTTAGTATGTAAAGTTAATGTTTTGAAGGAACTTGATATGTGTTTCTAAATGTGTATATGCAAGGAAATCGGTCTTATACCTAAATGTGAAATTGTTGAATTTTCCCAAATGCACTGCCGATATGGCTTTGTGTCAACTTTAGTAAGATGACGAAAGTTAATTAACTTTAATATGTAAAGTTAATGATTTGAAGCACCTTGATATAGATTTCTAAATGTTTATATACAATAAAATCGATTTTATACCTAAATGTAAAATTGTGGAATTTTTCAAAATGCACTGCCGTTGTGGCCTTATGTCAACTTAAGTAAGAAGAAGAAAGTTAGTTAACTTTAATATGTAAAGTTAATGATTTGAAGCAACTTGATATGGATTTCTAAATGTGTATGTATAAGCAAGAAAAGCGGTTTTATTCCTTAATGTATAATTGTGGAATTTTTCCAAATGCACTGCAGTTATGGCTTTATGTCGACTTTAGTAAGATAAAGAAATTAAATAACTTCATTATGTACAGTTAGTGATTTGAAGCAACTTGATATGGATTTCTAAATGTGTATAAGCAAGAAACTCGGTTTTATTCCTAAATATAAAATTGTGGAATTTATCCAAATGCACTGCCGTTATGGCTTTATGCCAACTTCAGTAAGATGAAGAAATTAAATAACTTCATTATGTAAAGTTAATGATTTGAAGCAACTTGCTATGGATTTCGAAATGTGTATATGCAAGGAAATCGGATTTATACCTAAATGTAAAATTATGAAATTTTTCCACATACACTACCGTTATGGTTTAATGTCAACTTTAGTAAGATTAAGAAAGTTAGTTAACTTTAATATGTGAAGTTAATGATTTGAGGAAACTCTATATGGATTTCTAAATTTGTATATGCAAGGAAATCGGTTTTATTCCTAAATGTAATATTGTGGAATTTTTCCAAATGCACTGCCGCTATGGCTTTTTTTACTCCAGTAAAAAGAAGAAAGTTAATTAACTTTAATATGTAAATTTAATGATTTGAAGCAACTGGATATGTGTTTCTAAATTGTATATGCAAGGAAATCGCTCTTATACCTAAATGTAACATTGTGAAATTTTTCCAAATCAACTGCCGTTATGGCTTTTTGTCAACTTTAGTAAAATGAAGAAATTAAATAACTTCATTATGTAAAGTTAAGGATTTGAAGCAACTCGCTATGGATTTCGAATTGTGCATATACAAGGAAATCGGATTTATACCTAAATGTAAAATTATGAAATTTTTCCACATACACTACCGTTATGGTTTAATGTCAACTTTAGTAAGATTAAGAAAGTTAATTAACTTAAATATGTGAAGGTAATGATTTGAAGAAACTCGATATGGACTTCTAAATGTGTATATGCAAGGAAATCGTTTTTATTCCTAAATGTAATATTGTGGAATTTTTCCAAATGCACTGCCGCTATGGCTTTATGTCAACTCCAGTAAAAAGAAGAAAGCTAATTAACTTTAATATGTAAATTGAATGATTTGAAGCAACTGGATATGTGTTTCTAAATTGTATATGCAAGGAAATCGGTCTTATACCTAAATGTAACATTGTGAAATTTTTCCAAATGAACTGCCGTTATGGCTTTTTGTCAACTTTAGTAAAATGAAGAAATTAAATAACTTCATTATGTAAAGTTAAGGATTTGAAGCAACTCGCTATGGATTTCGAATTGTGCATATACAAGGAAATCGGTTTTATACCTAAATGTAAAATTATGAAATTTTTCCACATACACTACCGTTATGGTTTAATGTCAACTTTAGTAAGATTAAGAAAGTTAATTAACTTAAATATGTGAAGGTAATGATTTGAAGAAACTCGATATGGACTTCTAAATGTGTATATGCAAGGAAATCGTTTTTATTCCTAAATGTAATATTGTGGAATTTTTCCAAATGCACTGCCGCTATGGCTTTATGTCAACTCCAGTAAAAAGAAGAAAGCTAATTAACTTTAATATGTAAATTGAATGATTTGAAGCAACTGGATATGTGTTTCTAAATTGTATATGCAAGGAAATCGGTCTTATACCTAAATGTAACATTGTGAAATTTTTCCAAATGAACTGCCGTTATGGCTTTTTGTCAACTTTAGTAAAATGAAGAAATTAAATAACTTCATTATGTAAAGTTAAGGATTTGAAGCAACTCGCTATGGATTTCGAATTGTGCATATACAAGGAAATCGGTTTTATACCTAAATGTAAAATTATGAAATTTTTCCACATACACTACCGTTATGGTTTAATGTCAACTTTAGTAAGATTAAGAAAGTTAATTAACTTAAATATGTGAAGTTAATGATTTGAGGAAACTCGATATGGATTTCTAAATGTGTATATGCAAGGAAATCGGTTTTATTCCTAAATGTAATATTGTGGAATTTTTCCAAATGCACTGCCGCTATGGCTTTATGTCAACTCCAGTAAAAAGAAGAAAGTTAATTAACTTTAATATGTAAATTGAATGATTTGAAGCAACTGGATATGTGTTTCTAAATTGTATATGCAAGGAAATCGGTCTTATACCTAAATGTAACATTGTGAAATTTTTCCAAATGAACTGCCGTTATGGCTTTTTGTCAACTTTAGTTAAATGAAGAAATTAAATAACTTCATTATGTAAAGTTAAGGATTTGAAGCAACTCGCTATGGATTTCGAATTGTGCATATACAAGGAAATCGGATTTATACCTAAATGTAAAATTATGAAATTTTTCCACATACACTACCGTTATGGTTTAATGTCAACTTTAGTAAGATTAAGAAAGTTAGTTAACTTTAATATGTGAAGTTAATGATTTGGGGAAACTCGATATGGATTTCTAAATGTGTATATGCAAGGAAATCGTTTTTATTCCTAAATGTAATATTGTGGAATTTTTCCAAATGCACTGCCGCTATGGCTTTATGTCAACTCCAGTAAAAAGAAGAAAGTTAATTAACTTTAATATGTAAATTGAATGATTTGAAGAAACTCGATATGGACTTCTAAATGTGTATATGCAAGGAAATCGTTTTTATTCCTAAATGTAAAATTATGAAATTTTTCCAAATACGCTGCCGTTATGGTTTTATGTCAACTTTAGTAAGATGAAGAAAGTTAGTTAACTTTAATATGTGAAGTTAATGATTTGGGGAAACTCGATATGGATTTCTAAATGTGTATTTGCAAGGAAATCGGTTTTATTCCTAAATGTAATATTGTGGAATTTTTCCAAATGCACTGCCGTTATGGTTTTATGTCAACTTTAATAAGACGAAGAAAGTTAATTAACTTTAATATGTTATAGTAATGATTTGTAGCAACTCAATATCGATTGCTAAATATGTATATACAAGAAAATCGACATTATAGGTGAACATAAGTTTATCGAACTCTTCCAAATGCACTGCCGTTATGGCGTTATGTCTACTTCAGTAAAAAGAAGAAAGTTAATTAACTTTAATATGTTATAGTAATGATTTGAAGCAACTCAATATCGATTGCTAAATATGTATATACAAGAAAATCGACATTATAGCTGAACATAAGATTGTCGAACTCTTCCAAATGCACTGCCGTTATGGCGTTATGTCAATTTCAGTAAAAAGAAGAAAGTTAATTAACTTTAATATGTTATAGTAATGATTTGAAGCAACTCAATATCGATTGCTAAATATGTATATACAAGAAAATCGACATTATAGCTGAACATAAGATTGTCGAATTCTTCCAAATGCACTGCTGTTATGGCTTTATGTCAACTCCAATAAAAAGAAGAAAGCTAATTAACTTTAATATGTAAAGTTAATGATTTGAAGGAAATTGATATGGATATCTTAATGTGTATAAGCAAGAAAAGCGGTTTTATTCCTAAATGTAAAATTGTGGAATTTTTCCAAATGCACTGCCGTTATGGATTTATGTAGAGTTTAGTATGATGAAGAAATTAAATAACATCATTATGTAAACTTAATGATTTGAAGCAACTTGCTATGGATTTCGACATGTGTATATGCAAGGAAATCGGTCTTATACCTAAATGTAAAATTATGGCATTTTTCCAAATGCACTGCCGTTATGGATTTATGTCAACTTTAGTAAGATGAAGAAATTAAATAACTTCATTATGTAAAGCTAATGATTTGAAGCAACTTGCTATGGATTTCGAAATGTGTATATGCAAGGAAATCGGTTTTATACCTAAATGTAAAGTTATGGTATTTTTCCAAATGCACTGCTATTATGGCTTTATGTCAACTCCAGTAAAAAGAAGAAAGCTAATTAACTTTAATATGTAAAGTTAATGATTTGGGGAAACTCGATATGGATTTCTAAATGTGTATATGCAAGGAAATCGGTTTTATTCCTAAATGTAATATTGTGGAATTTTTCCAAATGCACTGCCGTTATGGATTTATGTAGAGTTTAGTATGATGAAGAAATTAGATAACTTCATTATTTAAACTTAATGATTTGAAGCAACTTGCTATGGATTTCGAAATGCGTATATGCAAGGAAATCGGTTTTATACCTAAATGTAAAATTATGGCATTTTTCCAAATGCACTGCCGTTATGGATTTATGTCAACTTTAGTAAGATGAGGAAATTAAATAACTTCATTATGTAAAGCTAATGATTTGAAGCAACTTGCTGTGGATTTCGAAATGTGTATATGCAAGGAAAT
The DNA here is from genome assembly GCF_016617805.1 of Bactrocera tryoni. NCBI lineage: Eukaryota > Metazoa > Arthropoda > Insecta > Diptera > Tephritidae > Bactrocera > Bactrocera tryoni. The sequence goes on along the minus strand of NW_024395354.1, from coordinate 8,900 downwards.
CGGTACCTATGTAAATGTAAAATTATGAAATTTTTCCACATGCACTACCGTTATGGTCTTATGTCAACTTTAGTAAGATGAAGAAAGTTAATTAACTTTAATATGTAAAGTTAATGATTTGAAGGAACTTGATATGTGTTTCCAAATGTGTATATGCAACGAAATCGGTCTTATACCTAAATGTGAAATTGTTGAATTTTCCCAAATGCACTGCCGATATGGCTTTGTGTCAACTGTGTCAACTTTAGTAAGATGAAGAAAGTTAATTAACTTTAATATGTAAAGTTAATGATTTGAAGCACCTTGATATAGATTTCTAAATGTTTATATACAATAAAATCGATTTTATACCTAAATGTAAAATTGTGGAATTTTTCAAAATGCACTGCCGTTATGGCCTTATGTCAACTTAAGTAAGAAGAAGAAAGTTAGTTAACGTTAATATGTAAAGTTAATGATTTGAAGCAACTTGATATGAATTTCTAAATGTGTATGTATAAGCAAGAAAAGCGGTTTTATTCCTTAATGTAAAATTGTGGAATTTTTCCAAATGCACTGCCGTTATGGCTTTATGTCGACTTTAGTAAGATGAAGAAATTAAATAACTTCATTATGTACAGTTAGTGATTTGAAGCAACTTGATATGGATTTCTAAATGTGTATAAGCAAGAAACTCGGTTTTATTCCTAAATATAAAATTGTGGATTTTTTCCAAATGCACTGCCGTTATGGCTTTATGCCAACTTTAGTAAGATGAAGAAATTAAATAACTTCATTATGTACAGTTAGTGATTTGAAGCAACTTGATATGGATTTCGAAATGTGTATATGCAAGGAAATCGGATTTATACCTAAATGTAAAATTATGAAATTTTTCCACATACACTACCGTTATGGTTTAATGTCAACTTTAGTAAGATTAAGAAAGTTAATTAACTTAAATATGTGAAGTTAATGATTTGAGGAAACTCTATATGGATTTCTAAATTTGTATATGCAAGGAAATCGGTTTTATTCCTAAATGTAACATTGTGGAATTTTTCCAAATGCACTGCCGCTATAGCTTTATGTCAACTCCAGTAAAAAGAAGAAAGTTAATTAACTTTAATATGTAAATTTAATGATTTGAAGCAACTTGATATGGATTTCTAAAGGTGTATAAGCAAGAAAATCTGTTTTATTCTTAAATGTAAAATTTTGAAATTTTTCCAAATGCACTGCCGTTATGACTTTTTGTCAACTTTAGTAAAATGAAGAAATTAAATAACTTCATTATGTAAAGTTAACGATTTGAAGCAACTCGCTATGGATTTCGAATTGTGCATATACAAGGAAATCGGTTTTATACCTAAATGTAAAATTATGAAATTTTTCCAAATGCGCTGCCGTTATGGTTTTATGTCAACTTTAGTAAGACGAAGAAAGTTAATTAACTTTAATATGTGAAGTTAATGATTTGGGGAAACTCGATATGGATTTCTAAATGTGTATATGCAAGGAAATCGGTTTTATTCCTAAATGTAATATTGTGGAATTTTTCCAAATGCACTGCCGTTATGGTTTTATGTCAACTTTAGTAAGACGAAGAAAGTTAATTAACTTTAATATGTTATAGTAATAATTTGAAGCAACTCAATATCGATTGCTAAATATGCATATACAAGAAAATCGACATTATAGGTGAACATAAGTTTATCGAACTCTTCCAAATGCACTGCCGTTATGGCGTTATGTCAATTTCAGTAAAAAGAAGAAAGTTAATTAACTTTAATATGTTATAGTAATGATTTGAAGCAACTCAATATCGATTGCTAAATATGTATATACAAGAAAATCGACATTATAGCTGAACATAAGATTGTCGAATTCTTCCAAATGCACTGCTGTTATGGCTTTATGTCAACTCCAATAAAAAGAAGAAAGCTAATTAACTTTAATATGTAAAGTTAATGATTTGAAGGAAATTGATATGGATATCTTAATGTGTATAAGCAAGAAAAACGGTTTTATTCCTAAATGTAAAATTGTGGAATTTTTCCAAATGCACTGCCGTTATGGATTTATGTAGAGTTTAGTATGATGAAGAAATTAAATAACATCATTATGTAAACTTAATGATTTGAAGCAACTTGCTATGGATTTCGACATGTGTATATGCAAGGAAATCGGTCTTATACCTAAATGTAAAATTATGGCATTTTTCCAAATGCACTGCCGTTATGGATTTATGTCAACTTTAGTAAGATGAAGAAATTAAATAACTTCATTATGTAAAGCTAATGATTTGAAGCAACTTGCTATGGATTTCGAAATGTGTATATGCAAGGAAATCGGTTTTATACCTAAATGTAAAGTTATGGTATTTTTCCAAGTGCACTGCTATTATGGCTTTATGTCAACTCCAGTAAAAAGAAGAAAGCTAATTAACTTTAATATGTAAAGTTAATGATTTGGGGAAACTCGATATGGATTTCTAAATGTGTATATGCAAGGAAATCGGTTTTATTCCTAAATGTAATATTGTGGAATTTTTCCAAATGCACTGCCGTTATGGTTTTATGTACACTTTAGTAAGACGAAGAAAGTTAATTAACTTTAATATGTTATAGTAATAATTTGAAGCAACTCAATATCGATTGCTAAATATGTATATACAAGAAAATCGACATTATAGCTGAACATAAGATTGTCGAACTCTTCCAAATGCACTGCCGTAATGGCGTTATGTCAACTTCAGTAAAAAGAAGAAAGTTAATTAACTTTATTATGTTATAGTAATGATTTGAAGCAACTCAATATCGATTGCTAAATGTGTATATACAAGAAAATCGACATTATAGCTGAACATAAGATTGTCGAATTCTTCCAAATGCACTGCTGTTATGGCTTTATGTCAACTCTAATAAAAAGAAGAAAGCTAATTAACTTTAATATGTAAAGTTAATGATTTGAAGCAAATTGATATGGATTTTTAAATGTGTATATGCAAGCAAATCGGTTTTATACCTAAATGTAAAATTATGAAATTTTTCCAAATGCACTGCCGTTATGGATTTACGTCTCCTTTAGTAAGATGAAGAAATCAGATAACTTCATTATGTAAAGTTAATGATTTGAAGCAACTTGCTATGAATTTCAAAATGTGTATATGCAAGGAAATCGGTTTTATACCTAAATGTAAAATTATGGTATTTTTCCACATGCACTGCTGTTATGGTTTTATGCCAACTTTAGTAAGTTGAAGAATGTTAATTAACTTTAATATGTAAAGTTAATCATTTGAAGCAATTTGATATGGATTTCTAAATGTATATAAGCAAGAAACTCGGTTTTATTCCTAAATGTAAAATTGTGGAATTTTCCCAAATGCAATGCCGTTATGGCTTTATGTCAACTTTAGTAAGATGAAGATATTAAATAACTTCATTATGTAAAGTTAATGATTCGAAGCAACTTGATATGGATTTCTAAATGTGTATAAGCAAGAAAAGCGGTTTTATTCCTACATGTAAAATTGTGGAATTTTTCCAAATGCACTGCCGTTATGGATTTATGTTAACTTTAGTTAGATGAAGAAACTAAATAACTTCATTATGTAAAGTTGATGATTTGAAGCAACTTGCTAAGGATTTCGAAATATGTATATGCAAGGAAATCGGTTTTATACCTAAATGTAAAATTATGAAATTTTTTCAAATACACTGCCGCTATGGCTTTATGTCAACCCTAGTAAAAAAAAAAAAAGGTAATTAACTTTAATATGCTATAGTAATGATTTGAGGCAACTCAATATCGATTGCTATATATGTATATACAAGAAAATCGACAATATAGCTGAACATAAGATTGTCGAAGTCTTCCAAATGCACTGCCGTTATGGCGTTAGGTCAACTTTAGTAAGATGAAGATATTAAATAACTTCATTATGTAAAGTTAATAATTTGAAGAAACTGGAAATGGATTTCTAAATGTGTATATGCAAGAAAATCGGTTTTATACCTAAATGTAAAATTGTGGAATTTTTCCAAATGCACTGCCGCTATGGCTTTATGTCAACTCCAGTAAAAAGAAGAAAGTTAGTTAACTTTAATATGCTATAGTAATGATTTGAGGCAACTCAATATCGATTGCTTAATGTGTATATACAAGAAAATCGACATTATAGCTGAACTTAAGATTGTCGAATTCTTCCAAATGCACTGCTGTTATGGCTTTATGTCAACTCTAGTAAAAAGAAGAAAGCTAATTAACTTTAATATGTAAAGTTAATGATTTGAAGCAACTTGATATGGATTTTTAAATGTGTATATGCAAGCAAATCGGTTTTATACCTAAATGTAAAATTATGGTATTTTTCCACATGCACTGCTGTTATGGTTTTATGTCAACTTTAGTAAGATGAAGAAATTAAATAACTTCATTATGTAAAGTTAACGATTTGAAGCAACTCGCTATGGACTTTGATTTATTCATATACAAGAAAATCAGTTTTATACCTAAATGTAAAATTATGAAAATTTTCCAAATACGCTACCGTTATAGTTTCATGTCAACCCCAATAAAAAAAAAAAAAAAGTTAATTAACTTTAATATGCTATAGAAATGATTTAAGGCAACTCAATATCGATTGCTAAATATGTATATACAAGAAAATCGACATTATAGCTGAACATAAGATTGTAGAATTCTTCCAAATGCACTGCTGTTATGGCTTTATGTCAACTCTAGTAAAAAGAAGAAAGCTAATTAACTTTAATATGTAAAGTTAATGATTTGAAGCAACTTGATATGGATTTTTAAATGTGTATATGCAAGCAAATCGGTTTTATACCCAAATGTAAAATTATGAAATTTTTCCAAATGCACTGCCGTTATGGATTTACGTCAACTTTAGTAAGATGAAGAAATTAGATAACTTCATTATGTAAAGTTAATGATTTGAAGCAACTTGCTATGAATTTCAAAATGTGTATATGCAAGGAAATCGGTTTTATACCTAAATGTAAAATTATGGTATTTTTCCACATGCACTGCTGTTATGGTTTTATGCCAACTTTAGTAAGTTGAAAAATGTTAATTAACTTTAATATGTAAAGTTAATGATTTGAAGCAACTTGATATGGATTTCTAAATGTGTATAAGCAAGAAAATCTGTTTTATTCTAAAATGTAAAATTGTGAAATTTTTCCAAATGCACTGCCGTTATGGCTTCATGTCAACTTTAGTAAGATAAAGAAATTAAATAACTTCATTATGTAAAGTTAACGATTTGAAGCAACTCGCTATGGACTTTGATTTATTCATATACAAGAAAATCTGTTTTATACCTAAATGTAAAATTATGAAAATTTTCCAAATACGCTACCGTTATAGTTTCATGTCAACCCCAGTACAAAAAAAAAGTTAATTAACTTTAATATGCCATAGAAATGATTTAAGGCAACTCAATATCGATTGCTAAATATGTATATACAAGACAATCGGCATTATAGCTGAACATAAGATTGTCGCATTTTTCCAAATGCACTGCTGTTATGGCTTTATGTCAACTCCAGTAAAAAGAAGAAAGCTAATTAACTTTAATATATAAAGTTAATGATTTGAAGCAACTTGATATGGATTTCTAAATGTGTATAAGCAAGAAAAGCGGTTTTATTCCTTCATGTAAAATTGTGGAATTTTTCCAAATGCACTGTCGTTATGGATTTATGTCAACTTTAGTAAGATGAAGAAATTAAATAACTTCATTATGCAAAGTTAATGATTTGAAGCAACTTGATATGAATTTCTTAATGTGTATGTGCAAGGAAATCAGTTTTATACTTAAACGCAAAATTATGTAATTTTTCCAAATGCACTGCTGTTCTGGCTTTATGTCAAAGTTAGTAAGATGAAGAAAGTTAATTAACTTTAGTATGTGAAGTTTAAGACTTGAAGCACCTTAATATGGATTTCTAAATGTGTATAAGCAAGAAAATCAGTTTTATACCTAAATGTAAAATTGTTGAATTTTCCCAAAGGCACTGCCGATATTGCTTTACGCACACTCCAGTAAGAAGAAGAAAGATAATAACCTTTAATATGTGAAGTTAATGATTTGAGGAAACACGATATGGATTTCTAAATGTGTATATGCAAGAAAATCGGTTTTATACCTAAATGTAAAATTGTGGAATTTTTCCAAATGCACTGCCGTTATGGCTTTATGTCAACTTTAGTAAGATGAAGAAAGTTAATTAACTTTAGTATGTGAAGTTAATGATTTGAGGAAACTCGATATGGATTTCTAAATGTGTATATGCAAGGAAATCGGTTTTATTCCTAAATGAAATATTGTGGAATTTTTCCAAATGCACTGCCGTTATGGTTTTATGTCAACTTTAGTAAGATGAAGAAAGTTAATTAACTTTAATATGTAAAGTTAATGATTTGAAGCACCTTGATATGGATTTCTAAATGTGTATATACAAGAAAATCGATTTTATACCTAAGTGTAAAATTGTGGAATTTTTTCAAATGCACTGCTGTTATGGCTTCATGTCAACTCCAGTAAAAAGAAGAAAGTTAATTAACTTTGATATGTAAAGTTAATGATTTGAAGCAACTTGATATGGATTTCTAAATGTGTATGTATAAGCAAGAAAAGCGGTTTTATTGCTTAATGTAAAATTGTGGAATTTTTCCAAATGCACTGCCGTTATGGCTTTATGTCAACTTTAGTAAGATGAAGAATTTAAATAACTTCATTATGTACAGTTAGTGATTTGAAGCAACTTGCTATGGATTTCGAAGTGTATATGCAAGGAAATCGGTTTTATTCCAAAATGTAAAATTGTGGAATTTTTCCAAATGCACTGCCGTTATGGTTTTATGTCAACTTTAGTAAGATGAAGAAAGTTAATTAATTTTAAAATGTAAAGTTAATAATTTGAAGCAACTTGATATGGATTTCTAAATGTGTATGTATAAGCAAGAAAAGCGGTTTTATTCCTTAATGTAATATTGTGGAATTTTTCCAAATGCACTGCCGCTATGGCTTTATGTCACCTCCAGTAAAAAGAAGAAAGTTAATTAACTTTAATATGCTATGGAAATGATTTAAGGCAACTCAATATCGATTGCTAAATATGTATATACAAGAAAATCGGCCTTATAGCTGAACATAAGATTGTCGAATTTTTCCAAATGCACTGCTGTTATGGCTTTATGTCAACTCCAGTAAAAAGAAGAAAGCTAATTAACTTTAATATGTAAAGTTAATGATTTGAAAGCAACTTGATATGGATGTCTAAATGTGTATAAGCAAGAAAAGCGGTTTTATTCGGAAATGTAAAATTATGGCATTTCACCAAGTGCACTGCTGTATGGCTTTATGTCAACTCCAGTAAAAAGAAGAAAGCTAATTAACTTTAATATGTAAAGTTAATGATTTGAAGCAACTTGATATGGATGTCTAAATGTGTGTAAGCAAGAAAAGCGGTTTTATTCCTACATGTAAAATTGTGGAATTTTTCCAAATGCACTGCCGTTATGGATTTATGTCAACTTTAGTAAGATGAAGAAATTAAATAACTTCATTATGCAAAGTTAATGATTTGAAGCAACTTGATATGAATTTCTTAATGTGTATGTGCAAGGAAATCAGTTTTATACCTAAATGTAAAGTTGTTGAATTTTCCCAAAAGCACTGCTGATATTGCTTTACGCACACTCCAGTAAGAAGAAGAAATATAATAACCTTTAATATGTGAAGTTAATGATTTGAGGAAACTCGAAATGGATTTCTAAATGTGTATATGCAAGAAAATCGGTTTTATACCTAAATGTAAAATTGTGGAATTTTTCCAAATGCACTGCCGTTATGGCTTTATGTCAACTTTAGTAAGATGAAGAAAGTTAATTAACTTTAGTATGTGAAGTTAATGATTTAAAGCAACTTGATATGGATTTCTAAATGTGTATATGCAAGGAAATCGGTTTTATACCTAAATGTAAAATTGTGGAATGTTTCCAAATGCACTGCCGTTATGGCTTTATGTCAACTTTAGTAAGATGAAGAAAGTTAATTAACTTTAATATGTAAAGTTAATGATTTGAAGCACCTTGATATGGATTTCTAAATGTGTATGTATAAGCAAGAAAAGCGGTTTTATTCCTTAATGTAAAATTGTGGAATTTTTCCAAATGCACTGCCGTTATTGCTTTATGTCAACTTTAGTAAGATGAAGAAATTAAATATCTTCATTATGTGCAGTTAGTGATTTGAAGCAACTTGCTATGGATTTCAAAGTGTATATGCAAGGAAATCGGTTCTATTCCTAAATGTAAAATTGTGGAATTTTTCCAAATGAACTGCCGTTATGGTTTTATGTCAACTTTAGTAAGATGAAGAAAGTTAATTAACTTTAATATGTAAAGTTAATGATTTGAAGCAACTTGATATGGATTTCTAAATGTGTATATGCAAGGAAATCGGTTTTATTTCTAAATGTAAAATTATGAAATTTTTCCAAATACACTGCCGTTATGGTTTTATGTCAACTTTAGTAAGATGAAGAAAGTTAATTAAATTTAAAATGTAAAGTTAATGGTTTGAAGCAACTTGATATGGATTTCTAAATGTGTATGTATAAGCAAGAAAAGCGGTTTTATTCCTTAATGTAAAATTGTGGAATTTTTCCAAATGCACTGCCGTTATGGCTTTATGCCAACTTTAGTAAGATGAAGAAATTAAATAACTTCATTATGTGCAGTTAGTGATTTGAAGCAACTTGCTATGGATTTCAAAGTGTATATGCAAGGAAATCGGTTTTATTCCTAAATGTAAAATTGTGGAATTTTTCCAAATGAACTGCCGTTATGGTTTTATGTCAACTTTAGTAAGAGGAAGAAAGTTAATT
>NW_024395353.1:0-52597 GCF_016617805.1 Bactrocera tryoni | reverse complement strand
AAGTTATAATTGTTAGTATTAAGCAGTCGTAATGTAAAGTTTAATAAAGCATAACCTAACGTTAAAAAACAAAATTTGTTTTTTTTTCCACATCTAAGTGGAAGAATGAATAATTGGCGCCCGAGCTAAAAGTGTTTCCTTCGCGTGGATATTGTAACTTGGTGCAATAGGTAAAGCAGAAAGTGCTACCTAAATTGAACAATAACGCATATAGTGCAACAGGTAAAGCAGAAAGTGCTACCTAAATTGAACAATAACGCATATAGTGCAACAGGTAAAGCAGAAAGTGCTACCTAAATTGAACAATAACGCATATAGTGCAACAGGTAAAGCAGAAAGTGCTACCTAAATTGAACAATAACGCATATAGTGCAACAGGTAAAGCAGAAAGTGCTACCTAAATTGAACAATAACGCATATAGTGCAACAGGTAAAGCAGAAAGTGCCACCTAAATTGAACAATAACGCATATAGTGCAACAGGTAAAGCAGGAAGTGCTACCTGAATTGAACAATATCACATAAAGTTCAACAGTGCTATAGTACCACGGGTAAAGCAGAAAGTGCTACCCAGAAGACAACACTCCACCCGAGGAACACAACAAGGCAGCATCACGGGAAATAAAGGCCCCTCAGTAGGACAACAAACGGATCCAAACAGGACGTCATTGGACAGCCAGCCCGGAAAGCAGAAGCCTAATTAAAATGCGACCCAAAATATTATTAATGTAAGTAAATCGATAACCCAAACAAAATAAAAATATTCTTGAATACCTTTGTTTTAAATAAATAAATTCTCACGTTACATTTCAAATGTAAATATATAATTCTAAATTCATTTTACAAGAGACAAATGCAATAAATTTAACAACTTGGCTAAATAAATACTATATTAATAAACTTTAACTAAATAGATATTATATTAATAAATTTATCTAAAAATAAGCACTACTAGATCTTGTTATAAAATAAGAAGACAATATCTTTCATCTTTTGGTTTCTCCGAATACATAGTTCGAATCAAATAAACTAGATTTAGGTACATATTTAAAAGCTCATAAAACACGGCTTGTACAGCCAATAATTTACAAAAACTAAAGCTGCGATTCACCACCTTCGGGGGGACCCTCCAGCTTATAACAAATAAAAACTCTGCGATTCACCACACAAGGGACCCTCCAGAGATTTATAAATTATAAATTAAATAACAAAAGGCTCGTACAGTCAGTAACTAAAAATAAATAAAAACCTATAACAACGCTTAACTCTGCGATTCCCCTGGACCCTCCAGAGTAGAAAAGCCACCTTTCCTAGAAGGGTTAACACCGAAAAAATAGGAAATATTAGTTTAGCGAAGATAATAAATAGAAATTTTTTTTAAATATTTCATAATCCTCAAGTAAGTAAAAGAAAAAAAAAATAAAATGGCAAATCCAAATAATCTCATAAGGCCACCAGTACTACCCTCACCTAATCCAAATCCTGCACAACCCGATTTAGCAAATCAAGTAAGAGAACTACTAGGTCAATTACTACTCACAGATGGACGAAACATAATACAAAGTATAATTAAGAATGACATGATCCCAGCACCCATAGTGGACCAAACGATTGACGAACGTTATAGGAACAATCTTTCAGATATGGACAAAATCCCAGACGTTGTCAGGTCACTTAGAGAATTTAGCGGAAACCCCACCGAATTTAGCAGTTGGAGGAAAAGCGTTGAGCGCATCCTCAAAATCTATGAAAATTTGATAGGCACCCCAAAATATTTTGGAATCTTAAACGTAATTAGGAATAAAATAGTTGGTAAAGCCGATGCCGTACTCGAATCTTACAACACACCGCTGAATTGGACAGCGATCTCTAAATGCTTAACAACGCATTACGCGGATAAAAGAGATTTAAGTACACTGGAATATCAAATGACGTGCATTATTCCAGGACGTCGATCGGTACAAAGCTTCTATTCGCAAGTATACGCACATCTGTCACTAATTCTTAACAAAATCGCCTGTATGGAGATGAGTGAAGAATCAATACAAATTCTTTCTCGAACCTATAGGGAGAAAGCTCTCGATACATTCGTACGAGGACTTTCAGGAGACCTCTCCAAATTGCTTGGTATGAAAGAACCTGCCGACCTGCCAGAAGCTCTGCACCTTTGCATGAAGCTAGAGAATCAAAATTTTAGAACCACACACGCGAACAATTACAATACACCCTACAGAATGGATAGACCACAACTTCCCCCAAAACCACAACACCAACATTTCCAAAGACAAGTCTATACACAACCCTCTCAACAATATTTTCCCCCAGAGCTCGCATATATGCCACGCACACAACAAGCGTTTTCGCCAAACGCATACCGCCCACAACAATTCGCGCAACGCACCTATAAACCATTCAACAGCCCACAGAATAACACCTATAACAATCCACAATATAATCCTTACAACAATCCACCCCCAAGACCTCTAGCGCAAAAACCATTACCGAAACCAGAACCAATGGACATAGACCAGAGTATTAGAACAAACGCAATAAATTATGCCAATAGACCGAACTTCAAGTATGCCGGAAAACGACAGGAAGGACCAAGTTCGAATTTTACGAATCCACCCCACAAAATTCAAAGAAATTTCCATATAAATTGCTCTCAGATACAGCCGGAAGGCCCCAACTCTGCAAACCCTCTTGAAGAACCAACATACTACCATATTCTTGACCAGGACTCTCTCAACTACAATCAGAACCAACCCGAAATCCTAGACCCAACAGATATACATTTTTTAGAATGAAAACTTCTTCGCTTCCTTACTTCGAATGTAGAACAAGGAGCGGAGAAATTCTTAAAATACTACTAGACACAGGTTCTAACAAGAACTACATACAGCCTCATCTAGCAAGGAAAATAATAGAAAATAATAGCCCATTTCATGCAAACTCGATAGGAGGCAAAATAAAGATCACCCATCACACATATATAAATCTTTTCAAGCTCAAAAATCAATTAAAGTTTTTCCTACTACCCACCCTAACCACATTTCACGGAATATTAGGTAATGACAGCATAAAAGAAATTAACGCAATAATCCATAGTAAGGATAATTTTATGATTATAGCAAACCACACGAAAATTCATCTAAAAGAATACAAAACACAGGACGTAAACGCAATCCAAATTAGGGACACGCATATGAATACTCAAGATAGACAAGAATTGAGGAAACTCATCCATAAACATAGCCATCTTTTCTCCGAACCTAACGAAAGACTGACCTACACCACCAAAGTAGTGGCCGAAATAAGAACAAACTCCGAAACGCCAGTTTACTCGAAATCCTACCCTTACCCATTTTCCCTCAGGGACGAAATAGATAAACAGATAAATAAATTATTAGAAGACGGCATAATAAGACCATCCAGATCGCCCTACAACTCTCCGATATGGGTAGTCCCCAAGAAAGAGGACGCATCGGGAGAGAAAAAGTATAGAATGGTCATCGATTATAGAAAACTGAATAGTGTCACCGTGTCAGATAGGTATCCAATACCGGAAATAAACGAGGTACTTTCTCAACTAGGAGACAACAAAATATTTTCCGTAATCGATCTGAAGAGTGGCTTCCACCAGATTCCTCTTAAGGAATCCGATGTTGAGAAGACAGCTTTTTCCGTGAACAACGGAAAATATGAATTCACGCGACTACCTTTTGGGCTTAAAAACGCCCCTGGTATATTCCAACGAGCGCTTGATGACATCTTAAGAGACCATATAGGGAAAACATGCTACGTCTACATAGATGACATAGTCATATTCAGCAAAGATAAAGAGTCACACCAAAAACACATTGATACAATTTTTGACACCCTAAATAAAGCTAATATGAAAGTTCAGATTGATAAATGTGAATTTTTTAAAACCAAAGTAGAATTTTTAGGCTTTGTTATTTCATCAGATGGCATCTCAACCAATCCCACCAAGGTTCAATCAATAGTCAATTTCCAATACCCCAAAAACCTTAAAGATTTGAGGTCATTCCTCGGCCTCTCAGGATACTATAGACGCTTCATAAGAGGTTATGCTTCACTTGCAAAACCATTAACAACCCTACTCCGCGGCGAAGAAGGTCGCATCTCGAAAAATATGTCAAAAAAAGTCCCCATTACACTTAATAGCGAAGCAAAAGAAGCATTTGAAAAAATTAAATCTGCACTCACTTCCGAAGATGTGATTCTTCAATATCCAGACTATAAAAAAGAATTCTCTCTAACCACCGACGCTTCCAAACATGCAATAGGAGCAGTCCTAGAGCAAAATGGAAGACCAATCACTTTCATTTCGCGAACTTTAAGCAAAACAGAGGAAAACTATGCAACTAACGAAAGGGAAATGCTTGCCATTATCTGGGCACTCAATTCCCTCAGAAATTATTTGTATGGTACTGCTAAAATAACCATTTATACGGACCACCAACCCCTTACGTACGCACTCAGTAACAAAAACAACAATTCCAAATTGAAAAGATGGAAGGCAATTTTGGAAGAATATCATTATGAAATAAAATACAAACCAGGTAAAGCAAACGTTGTTGCAGACGCACTCTCGAGACCATTTGAAATAAATTCGTTATCAGTTGCCACTAATTCAGACGAAAGCTCTTCGCATAATTTAATTCCGACCATTAATACCCCAATAAATGTATTCAAAAATCAAATTTGGATCTTAACAGACCAAATCGATAGCTATCAATTCAAAATACCCTTCCCTACGTACCATAGGCACATTTTGACTAAACCTAATTATTCAATAGACGACTTGACAGCAATACTAAAGCGCTACCTCAACCCTTCAGTTATTAATGGAATATTCACAACCGAAAAAATAATGGGGCAGATTCAACAAATCTATCCCCTACACTTCAAGAACTACAAAGCTAGGTACACACAAACGCGAGTTAAAGATCTCATTACAAACGAGCAACAAGAGAATGAAATACTACGAACACATAAAAGAGCTCATCGAAACCCAGTAGAAAATAAACAGCAATTAATAGAAACATTTTATTTCCCTAAAATGCTCCAGAAAATTAAAGCAATAGTTAAACAATGCGGCGTATGCGCAGAAAACAAGTACGACAGACATCCCAATAACCCAAAAATTCAAGCAACTCCTATTCCCGAATACCCAGGACAGATAATCCATATAGATATCTATATTACCGAAAAAAAACTAATACTGACTGCCATAGATAAGTACTCAAAATACGCCCAAACGAAAATATTAAAATCAAGAGCTACAGAAGACATTAGAGAACCACTTAGACAGATCATTTTCAATTTTGGAGTTCCACAAAACATAATAATAGACAATGAAAAATCATTAAATTCCAACTCAATAACTTTTATGTTAGAAGACCAACTCAGAATAAAAATACATAGGATACCCCCACATACTAGTACAGCTAACGGTCAGGTTGAACGATTCCATTCAACCCTATCAGAAATTTTAAGGTGCTTAAAAGCGGAAAATACAGAAAGATCTTTTGAAGAACTGCTAGACAGGGCAGTATATGAGTACAATTATTCAATTCACACAACTACAGGACAAAAACCGATTGAATCATTTTTTGGACGAAGAATATTCACTAATCCCGACCAGTACGAAGAGGCAAGACAGAATAACATACAAAGAATAAAACGAAAACAAGAGAAAGACCTAATATTTCACAATAAAAACAGAAGTCCATTTAAAGAATATAAAATTGGACAGAAAATCTATGTTAGAATCAATAAACGTTACGGAAATAAGTTAACTTCACGGTACAAAGAAGAAATAGTAAAAGCAAATAAGAATTCTACAGTTTTAACCAAACCAAGGTAGTCCTTATAAAAAGTTAAAAAAAAAAAATTAATTAGAAATTAATTAAAAATTAATCAAACCAATGAACAAAAAAACAAAAAAATATTTTTTTCTTTGATAAGGATAAAAAGAGCGCATAGCACGCTTATTATTACACTTTTGACAGAAATATATATATTTGTTTTTTTAGACTTTTTGCCTGCATGGCATACGGAAACGTACAAATACTAGACTATTCATCATCCCAACTAGTCACAATCGACGCAGGTCCCGCAAAACTACAAACAGGCACATTCAAAATAATCCATACAATTGAATTACAAGACTACGACAACACAATAAACCGTGTAGAAATGACAATTAATGATAAATTAGCAAACCATCCATTGAAACCCATCCTGACATCCCTCATAAACCAATCGAAAAATTATCTTGATAGAATTAGAATAAACAGTAAAGTTAGGAGATCACTAGATTTTATAGGCTCCGCATGGAAATGGATTGCCGGAAATCCAGACCATGCCGATTACAATATTTTAATGGAAAAAATCAATAATGTACTAGAAAGTAATAATAGACAGCTAATAATTAACAAACTGACAAATGAGAAAATAAACGAAATCATAGATAATACTAATAAGATATATAAAGTGGTGAGAGAAGAAAAAGAAGTTGCGAATGACTTAATATTACAAATAAAATTTAAATTAGAAATTATAAAGGAAGAGCTAATTAATATAGCATACGCCATACACTGGGCCAAATCTAACATAGTAAATTCATACATATTGTCTGATAAAGAAATGGAAATAACGAAACAATTTTTAATAGATGAAAACATACCATTCGTTAATGTAGATGAAGCATTAGAATTTGCTGAAATAAAAATCGCTTCAAATAAAGAAAGCTTAATTTATATAATAAATTTGCCTACCACAGAGCAAAACGATTGTAAAACTTTAGAAATAAGACCAATAAAAGAAAAGGAATTAATAAATAAAATCGAATTTAAGTCAATTTTAATTTGCCAGAATAAAGTTTACGGGAAAAGTAAAGAATGTAAGTCATATAATAAATTATCGATATGTTCAAGAAATATAGTAGAAGATATTACGAATAGCACATGCATAGCACATCTGCTAAAAAGTAAAGTCGACAATTGTACGAAAATTAATAATCATCATGTAAAAGAGATTGAAGAAATAACAAATGATGTATTGTTTCTAAACCAATATACAGGTTTCGTAAAATTTGAAAACGAAACAATGAAGTTAAATGGCACGTATTTAATAAAACACTACAATACTAATATCGAAATAGATGGTAAAAGCTATTTTTCTAAGGTAATAACTAGTAACAATCCTTTACCAGCAATATTGCAACCAATGGCAAATAATAGTAAAGTAGAAGAAATGTTATCTCTCAAATCCATAAAAAAACTACAATTAAATGAAGAAAAAGAAATTTCTTTGCTAAAGACAAAAAATTATATTTATTTTTCTGCAAATGTAACAATTATAGCAATAATAATAACTGTAAGCATATTTGTATTATTAAAAGCAAAATTAAAAAAACATAGAGTAAATAGAAGACTAAATAAAATAATAACCGGCTGTAATACCACGAAAATATGCGTTGACGATTTACCTAAATTTTGTGAAGACCCTTCGAACGAGGACGCTCGAATTTAAGGGCGGAGGAGTTAACACCAAATTAGTTAACACCAAAATTTAGCTAACACAAGCGAATACAAATAAAATTAATAAGCCAAGATTGCTGACGATATTTCTGCATTAATTCGTCAACAGGAAACGCAGAATATCAAATTGCGAAAACACCACAGCAAAGTTACAACAACAGCGCAGCCGAGTTTTATACGGTCACATTGAAGTGCAATGTGACCATAAATTATTGATAGGTGTAAAGTAAGTTATAATTGTTAGTATTAAGCAGTCGTAATATAAAGTTCAATAAAGCATAACCTAACGTTAAAAAACAAAATTTGTTTTTTTTCCAAATCTAAGTGGAAGAATGAATAATTTATACACACATTTAGCAATCGATATTGAGTAACTTTTAATCATTAACTTCACACATTTAAGTTAATTAACCTTTTACATCTTACATAAGTTGGCATAAAGCCATAACGGCAGTACATTTGGAAGAATTGCACAATCTTGTGTTTAGGTATAAAGTCAATTTTCTTGTATATACGCATTTAGCAATCGATATTGTAAAGTCGATTTTTTTGTATACACACATTTAGCAATCGATATTGAGTAGCTTCTAATCATTAACTTCACAGATTTAAGTTAGTTAACTTTCTTCATCTTAATGAAGCTGACGTAAAGCAAAAACAGCAGTGCATTTGGAAGAATTTCAAAATCTTATATTTATGAATAAAGTCGGTTTTTTTTGTATACACACATTAAGCAATCGATATTGAGTAGCTTCTAATCATTAACTTCACATATTTAAGTTAGTTAACTTTCTTCATCTTAATGAAGTTGACATAAAGCCAAAACGGCAGTGCATTTGAAAAATTCCAAAATCTTATATTTAAATATAAAGTCGATTTTCTTGTATACACATATTTAGCAGTCGATATTGAGTAGCTTTCAATCATTAGTTTTACATATTTAAGTTAATTAACCTTTTACATCTTACTGAAGTTGACATAAAGCCATAACGGCAGTGCATTTGAAAAATTCCAAAAACTTATATTTAAAAATAAAGTCGATTTTCTTGTATACACATATTTAGCAGTCGATATTGAGCAGCTTTTAATCATTAGTTTTACATATTTAAGTTAATTAACCTTTTACATCTTACTGAAGTTGACATAAAGCCATAACGGCAGTTCATTTGGAAGTATTTCAGAATCTTATATTTAGTATATGTATATAGTCGATTTTTTTTTTACACACATTATCAATCGATATGGAATAGCTTCTAATCATTAGTTTTACATATTTGGGTTAATTAACCTTTTACATCTTACTGAAGTTGGCATAAAGCCATAACGGCAGTGCATTTGAAAGAATTCCAAATCTTATATTTACTATATGTATAAAGTCGATTTTCTTGTACACACACATTTAGCAATCGATATTGGGTAGCTTCAAATCATTAAGTTCACACATTTAAGTTAGTTAACCTTCTTCATCTTACTGAAGTTGACATAAAGCCATAACGGCGGTGCATTTAGAAGAATTCCAAAATCTTATATTTATGTATAAATTCGATTTTCTTGTATATTCATATTTAGCAATCGATATTGAGTTGATTTAAATCATTAACTTCACAAATTTAAGTTAATTAACTTTCTTCAGCTTACCAAAGTTGACATAAAGCCATAACGGCAGTGCATTTGGAAGAATTCCAAAATCTTACATTTAGGTATAAAGTCGATTTTTTTGTGTATACGCATTTAGCAACCGATATTGAGTTGCTTTAAATCATTAACATCGCATATTTAAGTAAACTAACCTTCTTCATCTTAGTGAAGTTGACATAAAGCCATAACGGCAGCGCATTTAGAAGAATTCCAAAATCTTACATTTATGTATATAAAGTCGATTTTTTTGTATACACACATTTAGCAAAAGATATTGCATAGCTTCAAATCATTAAGTTCACATATTTAAGTTAGTTAACCTTCTTCATCTTACTGAAGTTGACATAAAGCCATAACGGCGGTGCATTTAGAAGAATTCCAAAATCTTATATTTATGTATAAATTCGATTTTCTTGTACATTCATATTTAGCAATCGATATTGAGTTGATTTAAATCATTAACTTCACAAATTTAAGTTAATTAACTTTCTTCAGCTTACCAAAGTTGACATAAAGCCATAACGGCAGTGCATTTGGAAGAATTCCAAAATCTTACATTTAGGTATAAAGTCGATTTTTTTGTGTATACGCATTTAGCAACCGATATTGAGTTGCTTTAAATCATTAACATCGCATATTTAAGTAAACTAACCTTCTTCATCTTATTGAAGTTGACATTAAGCCATAACGGCAGCGCATTTGGAAGAATTCCAGAATCTTATACTTACTATATGCATAAAGTCGATTTTCTTGTATACACACATTTAGCAATCGATATTGAGTAGCTTCTAATCATTAATTTCACATATTTAAGTTAGTTAACTTTCTTCATCTTAACGAAGCTGACGTAAAGCAAAAACAGCAGTGCATTTGGAAGAATTCTAAAATCTTATATTTATGTATAAAGTCGATTTTTTTTGTATACACACATTAAGCAATCGATATTGAGTAGCTTCTAATCATTATCTTCACATATTTAAGTTAATTAACCTTTTACATATTACTGAAGTTGACATAAAGCCATAACGGCAGTGCATTTGAAAAATTCCAAAAACTTATATTTAAATATAAAATCGATTTTCTTGTATATACATATTTAGCAGTCGATATTGAGCAGCTTTTAATCACTAGTTTTACATATTTAAGTTAATTAACCTTTTACATCTTACTGAAGTTGACATAAAGCCATAACGGCAGTTCATTTGGAAGTTTTTCAGAATCTTATATTTAGTATATGTATATAGTCGATTTTTTTGTTTACACACATTAGCAATCGATATGGAGTAGCTTCTAAACATTAGTTTTACATATTTGGGTTAATTAACCTTTTACATCTTACTGAATTTGGCATAAAGCCATAACAACAGTGCATTTGGAAGAATTCCAAAATATTATATTTAGGTATAAAGTCGATTTTCTTGTATATACGCATATAGCGATCGATATTGCATTGCTTCAAATCATTAACTCCACATATTTTAGTCAACTAAATTTCTTAATCTTACCGATGTTGACATAAAGCCATAACGGCAGTGCATTTGAAAAAGGTCCATAATCTTATATCGGTGTATAAAGTCGATTTTCTTGTATATATACATTTAGCAATCGACATTGAGTTTCTTCAAATCATTAGTTTAACATATTTAAGTTAATTAACCTTTTACATCTTACAGAAGTTGACATAAAGCCATAACGGCAGTGAATTTGAAAAATTCCAAAATGTTATATTTAAATATAAAGTCGATTTTCTTGTATACACATATTAAGCAGTCGATATTGAGTAGCTTTAAATCATTAGTTTTACATATTTAAGTTAACTAACTTTTTACATCTTACTGAAGTTGACATAAAGCCATAACGGCAGTGCACTTAGAAGAATTCAAGAATTTTATATTTAGTATATGTATAAAGTCGATTTTTTTGTATACACACATTTAGCAATCGATATTGAGTAGCTTCTGAACATAAACTTCACATATTTAAGTTAATTAACCTTTTACATCTTAGTGTAGTGGACATAAAGCCATAAGGGTAGAGGGTAAGGAATTCCAGAATCTTATACTTACTTTATGTGTAAAGTCTATTTTTTGGTAAACACACATTTAGCAATCGATAGTGGGTAGCTTCTAATCATTAACTTCACATATTTAAGTTAATTACCTCTCTTCATCTTAATGAAGTTGACATAAAGCCATAGCGGCAGTGCATTTGGAAAAATTCCATTATCTTATATTGAGGTATAAAATCGATTTGCTTGGATATACACATTTAGCAATCGATATTGCATTGCTTCAATCCATAAGCTTCACATATTTAAGTTAATTAACCTTTTACATCTTAGTGAAGTTGACATAAAGCCATAAAGGCAGTGCATTTGAAAAAATTCCATAATCTTATATTTAGATATAATGTCGATTCTTTGTATACACAAATTTAGCAATCGATATTGAGTAGCATCTAATCATTAACTTCACATATTTAACTTAGTTAACTTTCTTCATCTTACCGAAGTTGACATAAAGCCATAATGGCATTGCATTTGGTAAAATTGCATTATCTTATATTGAGGTACAAAGTCGATTTTTTTGTATATACACATTTAGCAATCGATATTGCATTGCTTCAAATCACTAACTTCACGTTTCTAAGTTAATTAGCCTTCTTCATCTTACTGAAGTTGACACAAAGCCATAACGGCAGTGCATTTGGAAGAATTCCAAAATCTTATATTTATGTATATAATCGATTTTTTTGTATATTCATATTAAGCAATCGATATTGCATTGCTTCAAATCACTAACTTCACATATTTAAGTTAATTAACTTTCTTCAACTTACTGAAGTTGACATAAAGCCATAACGGCAGTGCATTTGGAAGAATTTCAGAATTTTATAGTTACTATATGTATAAAGTCGATTTTCTTGTATACACACATTTAGCAATCGATATTGAGTAGCTTCTAATCATTAACTTCACATATTTAATTTAATTAACCTTTTACATCTTACTGAAGTGGACATAAAGCTATAACGGTAGAGGATAAGGAATTCCAAATTTTATACTTACTATATGTATAAAGTCGATTTTCTTGTGTACACATATTTAGCAATCGATATTGAGTAGCTTCTAATCATTAACTTCACATATTTAAGTTAGTTAACTTTCTTCATCTTACTGAAGTTGACATAAAGCCATAACGGCAGAGCATTTGGAAAAATTCCATAATCTTATATTTAGATATAAAGTCGATTCTTTGTATACACACATTTAGCAATCGATATTGAGTAGCATCTAATCATTAACTTCACATATTTAACTTAGTTAACTTTCTTCATCTTACCGAAGTTGACATAAAGCCATAATGGCATTGCATTTGGTAAAATTCCATTATCTTATATTGAGGTTCAAAGTCGATTTTTTTGTATACACACATTTAGCATTCGATATTGAGTAGCTTCTAATCATTAACTTCACATATTTAAGTTAGTTAACCTTTTACATCTTACTGAAGTTGACATAAAGCCATAACGGCAGTGCATTTAAAAGAATTCCAAAATCTTATATTTACTATATGTATAAAGTCGATTTTTTTGTATACACACATTTCGTAATCGATACTGAGTAGCATCTAATCATTAACTTCACATATTTAAGTTACTTAACTTTCTTCATCTTACTGAAGTTGACATAAAGCCAAAACGGCAGTGCATTTGGAAGAATTCCAAAATCTTATATTTATGTATAAAGTCGATTTTCTTGTATATTTGTATTTAGCAAACGATATTGCATAGCTTCAAATCATTAAGTTCACATATTTAATTTAATTAACCTTCTTCATCTTACTGAAGTTGACATAAAGCCATAACGGCAGTGCATTTAGAAGAATTCCAAAATCTTATATTGAGGTATTAAGTCGATTTTTTTGCATATACACATTTAGCAGTCGATATTGAGTAGCTTCAAATCATTAGTTTTACATATTTAAGTTAATTAACCTTTTACATCTTAATGAAGTTGACATAGAGCAAAAACGGCAGTGCATATTTATTTTCGATTTTCTTGTATATTCATATTTAGCAATCGATATTGAGCTGCTTTAAATCATTAACTTCTATGAGCTGCTTTAAATCATTAACTTCACAAATTTAAGTTAATTAACTTTCTTCATCTTACCAAAGTTGATATAAAGCCATCACTGCAGTGCATTTGGAAAAATTCCATTATCTTATATTGAGGTATTAAGTCGATTTTTTTGCATATACACATTTAGCAGTCGATATTGAGTAGCTTCAAATCATTAGTTTTACATATTTAAGTTAATTAACCTTTTACATCTTAATGAAGTTGACATAGAGCAAAAACGGCAGTGCACTTGGAAGAATTCCAGAATCTTAAATTAAGTATATGTATACAGTCGATTTTCTTGTATACACACATTAGCAAACGATATTGAGTAGCTTCCAATCATTAACTTCATATATTTAAGTTAATTAACCTTTTACATCTTGACGAAGTTGACATAAAGCAAAAATGGCAGTGCATTTAGAAGAATTTAAAATCTTATATTTATGTATAAAAACGTTTTGCTTGTATATTCATTATTAGCAATCGCTATTGCATTGCTTCAAATCATTAACTTCACATATTTAAGTTAATTAATCTTTTACATCTTACTGAAGTTGACATAACGCGATAACGGCAGTATATTTGGAAAAATTCCATAATATTATATTTAGATATAAAGTCGATTTTCTTGTATATACATACTTAGCTGCCGATATTCAGTAGCTTCTAATCATTAGCTTTACATATTTAAGTTAATTAACCTTTTACATCTTACTGAAGTTGACATAAAGCCATAACGGCAGTGCATTTGGAAGAATTCCAAATCTTATATTTACTATATGTATAAAGTCGATTTTCTTGTATACACACATTTAGCAATCGATATTGAGTAGCTTTTAATCATTAACTTCACGTATTTAAGTTAATTAACCTTTTACATCTTACTGAAGTGGACATAAAGCCATAACGGTACAGGATAAGGAATTCCAAATTTTATACTTATATAGTCAATTTTCTTGTTTACACATATTTAGCAATCGATATTGAGTAGCTTCTAATCATTAACTTCACATATTTAAGTAAGCTAACTTTCTTCATCTTACTGAAGTTGACATAAAGCCATAAAGGCAGTGCACTTGGAAAAATTCCATAATCTTATATTTAGGCACAAAGTCGATTTTCTTGTACATACGCATTAAGGAACCATGTTGCTTCAAATCATTAACTTAACATATTTAAGTTACTTAACTGTCTTCATCTTACTGAAGTTGACATAAAGTCATAAAGGCAGTGCACTTGGAAAAATTCCATAATCTTATATTTAGCTACAGAGTCGATTTTCTGGTATATACGCATTAAGCAATCGATATTGAGTTGCTTCAAATCATTAACCTCACATATTTAAGTTAATTAACCTTCTTCCTCTTTCTGAAGTTGACATTAAGCCATAACGGTAGTGCATTTGGAAGAATTCCAGAATCTTATTCTTACTATATGTGTAAAGTCGATTTTCTTGTATATACACATTTAGCAATCGATATTGATTAGCTTTTAATCATTAACATCAGATATTTAAGTTAATTAACATTTTACATCTTAATGAAGTTGACATAAAGCCATAACGGCGGTGCACTTGGAAAAATTCCATAATCTTATATTTAGATATAAATTCAATTTTCTTGTATACACACATCTAGCAATCGATATTGTGTAGCTTCTGAACATTAACTTTACACATTTTAGATTATTAACTTTCTTCATCTTACTGAAGTTGGCATAAAGCCATAACGGCAGTGCATTTAAAAGAATTCTAAAATCTTTTATTTATGTATAATGTCGATTTTCTTGTATAATCATATTTAGCAATCGCTTTTGCATTGCTTCACATCATTAACTTCACATATTTAAGTTAATTAACCTTTTACATCTTACAGAAGTTGACATAAAGCCATAACTGCAGTGCATTTGGAAAAATTCCATAATCTTATATTTAGATATAATATATTGAGTAGCTTCTAATCATTAACTTCACATATTTAAGTTAGTTAACTTTCTCCAGCTTACTGAAGTTGACATAAAGCCATAACGGCAGAGCATTTGGAAAAATTCCGTAACCTTATATTTAGATATAAAGTCGATTTTTTGTATACACACATTTAGCAATCAATATTGAGTAGCTTCTTATCATTAACTTCACATATTTAAGTTAGTTAACTTTCTTCATCTTAATGAAGCTGACATAAAGCCATAACGGCAGTGCATTTGGAAGAATTCCAAATCTTATATCTACTATTTGTATAAAGTCGATTTTCTTGTATACACACATTTAGCAATCGATATTGAGTAGCTTCTAATCATTAACTTCACATATTTAAGTTAGTTAACTTTCTCCAGCTTACTGAAGTTGACATAAAGCCATAACGGCAGAGCATTTGGAAAAATTCCATAATCTTATATTTAGATATAAAGTCGATTTTTGGTATACACACATTTAGCAATCGATATTGAGTAGCTTCTTATCATTAACTTCACATATTTAAGTTAGTTAACTTTCTTCATCTTACTGAAGTTGACATAAAGCCATAACTGCAGTGCATTTCGAAAAATTCCATAAAATTATATTTAGATATAAGGTCGATTTTCTTGTATATACACATTTAGCAGTCGATATTGAGTAGCTCCTAATCATTAACTTCACATATTTAAGTTAATTAACCTTTTACATCTTACTGAAGTTTACATAAAGCCATAACGGCTGTGCATTTGGAAGAATTCCAGAATCTTATACTTAGTGTATGTATAAATTCGATTTTCTTGTATACACACATTTTGCAATCGATATTGAGTAGCTTCTAATCATTAACTTCACATATTTAAGTTAGTTAACTTTCTTCATCTTAACCGTCCGGTCAATGACCAAACTTTCACCATTCGTTCAATGACCGGGTACCCGGGTACCCAGGTGGAGCAGATGTAGAAGTCGTTAGTATACTAAATAAAAAAGTGTTTCTGTGTAAGTTGGCTACATGGCATAGGAAATAATTATAAATGGGGACATATTCTATAGTTCTCGTTTAAATAACGAAAGTGGAGTGCCAAGGTCAATGGATATTTGGGTACCTAAGCCGCCCCCTTTATATTTCGGACGAAAAGAAAGAAACGTGTTCAGTTGGAATTCTACAAGCCTAGTGAACAGAGTTACAGATAAAGATACAGAGATAAGTGAAAAAAATATACAAAATAAATGTTATCAATTAACATATTGTATTTATCTGATTCAACAAGTTTTCGACGGTAAGACGAGATTTATTTATTTTATTTTCAAGTAAATTATTTATTTTATTTTTTCTGGAATATTATTCGCTCTATTCGATTTGACGATGCCAATACTAGAGCTCAGCGCTTAGAAAGTGATACGCGTAAAGCTGCTCCAATACGAGACATTTGGAAGATTTTAAATAGTAATTACGCAAAACATTATAAATCAACAGAATACCTAACAATCGCAAAGCCAGCTAAGTATGGAATTAAAGTATGGTGAATATGTGATGCTGAAAATTCGTATCCACTTACTGGACAACTTTACACTGGGAAATCGAAAGATGGTCGTGAGAAAAATGTTGGTGAAAGAGTTGTTAAAGACTTGGTGGCACCATACAAAGGATCCGGTAGAAACATTACAGTGGATAATTTCTTTACATTTCACGTTTCACATGGATAATTAGCAAAATTTTTACTAACTTGTTGGTACTCTGAAGACAAATAAAGCATACATTCCACCAACAATGGCTGTATCAAAAACTCGAAAAGAATTTTCCAATGTGTTTGGCTTTCATGAAAAAGTAACCCTATGTTGTTATGTGCCACAAAAAACAAGGTAGTAATTATACTATCATCAATGCATCACGAAGCAAAAATTAGTGATAGTGCAAAGAAAAAATCCGAAATCATCGAGTTTTATAACTGGTCTAAAGCTGGAGTAGACACGATGGATAAAATGCTTGGTAGATATACTACAAAAAAGGAGGATGATGTCAAGTTCACGCAAGTGAGGAAAGTTCTCTGATCGCCATTCACTTGGGAGTGGCCAGAAGCGATTCTTTTACACATGGCTCAAGCAGCTCACTACTTCCGGTCTTTGACCAAGTATCCTCTGGGTAGCCTAAGAACATCCGTTCGAAGGCGAGCTAAAGTGAGAAGGCGAAACATCCCCCACATAGGGTTGTGCGCTGGGTTTGGGACCCGCCACGTAAAAAGCTCACCCCAATGAAAAACCAACAGCAGCCTCAAGCTACCTGGCAGTCTCCGGATCGAAAAGCCACCAACCAGATCGATCATGTTGTGATAGCCGGAAGACACGTCTCCAGTGTTCTAGACGTGCGTACGCTCTGAGGTCCTAACATCGACTCGGATCACTATCTTGTTGCAGCCAAGATTCGCACCCGCTTCTGTGCAGCAAAACACGCACGTCAACAAACACAAGGAAGGTTCGACGTCGAGAGGCTGCAATCACAACAGACAGCCGAACGATTTGCTACTCGGCTTGCACTCCTCCTATCTGAGAACACTCGTCAACAACTCGGTATAAGGGAACTGTGGGACGGTATTTAAAACTCCTTACGTACAGCTGCAACCGAAACCATTGGTTTTCGGAAAGTGCAAAAGAGCAGCTGGTACGACGAGGAGTGCCGTGTCGCAGCGGAGAGAAAACAGGCTGGCTACCTCGCAACGTTACGATCGACCACTAACGTGACTGATGGGATAGATACCGAGAGTTGAAGAGGGAAGCGAGACGCATTGGCAGACAGAAAAAGAAAGAGGCCGAAATGCGTGAGTACGAAGAGCTTGATAAGCTGGCCGACAGGGGTAATGCTCGAAAATTCTACGAAAAAACGCGGCGGCTTACAGAAGGTTTCGAGACCGGAGCATACTCTTGTAGAACCCCCAAAGGTGATCTAGTCACCGATGCTCAGAGCATACTATGATTATGGGCGGACCACTTCTCCAGCCTGCTGAATGGCAGTGAATGCACAACTCCAAGAGAAGGAGAAACCGATTCCCCAATCGATGACGATGAAGAAGTTCGAATAGCAATTACCCGCCTGAACAACAACAAAGCGGCGGGGGCCGATGGATTGCCGGCCGAGCTATTCAAACACGGCGGCGAAGAGCTGATAAGCAGCTTGCAGCGGTTTCTTTGTAAAACATGGTCGCACGAGAGCATGCCCAACGATTGGAATTTAAGTGTGCTATGCCCAATCCAAGAAAAGGGAGACCCCACAATCTGCGCCAACTACCGTGGGATAAGCCTCCTCAACATCGCGTATAAGGTTCTATCGAGCGTATTGTGTGAAAGGTTAAACACCGTCAACAAACTGATTGGACCTTATCAGTGTGGCTTCAGACCTGGAAAATCAACAACCGACCAGATATTTACCATGCGCCAAATCTTGGAAAAGACCCATGAAAAAAGAATCGACACACACCACCTCTTCGTCGATTTCAAAGCTGCTTTCGACAGCACGAAAAGGAGCTACCTTTATGCCACGATGTCTGAATTTGGTATCCCCGCAAAACTGATACGGCTGTGTAAGCTGACGTTGAGCAACACCAAAAGCTCCGTCAGAATCATGAAGGACCTCTCCGAGCCGTTCGATACCAAACGAGGTTTCAGACAAGTGCGACTTTTTAAACCTGCTTCTGGAGAAAATAGTTCGAGCTGCAGAACTTAATGGGGAAGGTACCATCATTTATAAGAGTGTACAGCTGCTGGCGTATGCCGCTGATATTGATATCATCGGCCTTAACACCCGCGCCGTTAGTTCTGCTTTCTCCAGACTGGACAAGGAAGCAAAACAAATAGGTCTGGCAGTGAACGAGGGCAAAACGAAATATCTCCTGTCATCAAACAAACAGTCGTAGCACTCGCGACTTGGAACTCACGTCACTGTTGACAGTCATAACTTTGAAGTCGTAGATAATTTCGTCTATCTTGGAACCAGCGTAAACACCACCAACAACGTCAGCCTAGAAATCCAACGCAGGATAACTCTTGCCAACAGGTGCTACTTTGGACTGAGTAGGCAATTGAGAAGCAAAGTCCTTTCTCGACAAACAAAAACTCATAATTCCCGTCCTGCTATAAGGTGCAGAGGCTTTGACGATGTCAACAACGGATGAGTCGACGTTGCGAGTTTTCGAGAGAAAAGTTCTGCGAAAGATTTATGGTCCTTTGCGCGTTGGCCACCGCGAATATCGCATTCGATGGAACGATGAGCTGTACGAGATATATGATGACATTGACATAGTTCAGCGAATTAAAAGACAGCGGCTACGCTGGCTAGGTCATGTTGTCCGAATGGACGGAAACACTCCAGCTCTGAAAGTATTCGACGCTGTACCCGCCGGGGGAAGCAGAGGAAGAGGAAAACCTCCACTCCGTTGGAAGGACCAAGTGGAGAAGGACCTGGCTTCGCTTGGAATATCCAATTGGCGCCACGTAGCGAAAAGAAGAAACGACTGGCGCGCTGTTGTTAACTCGGCTATAATCGCATAAGCGGTGTCTACGCCAATTAAGAAGAAGAACTTACTTCATCTTGCTGAAGTTGACATAAAGCCATAACGGCAGTGCACTTGGAAAAATTCCATAATTGACAATAAATGCACGAAACACTACTCATGTGCTTTTCTTTCGGAAACGGAAATATGAAATCATGGATATTCACTGTATCGGCGTCGCTCACCAGACGACAATGGCAGAACATTTAGCATTTAGAGGCGTGAATATCGACGTTAACAACACATCAAAGTTGACTACGCATGGATCGTACCATATTCGCCACTTTTGTCTAATTCACATTCAAAACTTATGTCAATGTTGAATATTGCAGATTGGTGAAATCGATCAAATACGTTTGCAAGTATGTCACCAAAGAAAGCAACATAGCGGTTATTGGCCTTGAACGATATGAGATCAGCAGGATCGAATGGGTGTGAACTGCAATAAAGCGCTAAATGACGAAAAAATGACATTGCCGAAGACATTTTACATTGTATTCGCTAAGAATTGGCAAATTTCGGTTGATACTTCCAGTGGTTTGATATCAATTTCACCTCCCTTTTGTCAATTCACTTCAAAGGAAGATGAACTCATCACGAATGTTTATCCGAACATTGGCCAAATTACCGTAACTTCAATTGCTTGAGTGCACGCGCAATTTTAGCTGCCAAAAATACTGATGTTAATGACTTAAACTGGAAGATTCAAAGTCAAATTCCGGGAGGTTTGCGCTCATATAAATCGATCGATCGTCTTGACAAGGAAAACGAAACCGTAAATTATCCAGTGGAATTTCCAAATTCTTTGGAGAGGCTTGGTATGCCCCAGCATCTTTTGCGTCTCAAAGTTGGATCTGTCGTTACTATGTTTCACAATCTTCATGCGCCGAAACTGTGTAATGGAACCCGACTGATTATGACCCAGTTATCGACTACAAGGGACAGCCATTTCAGTTCAAACGTATTCAATTACCAGGGAAAATTGCCTTTGCGTTGACAATCAACAGGACACAAGGAGATCGGGAAATGCTATGTTTTTCACACAGCCAGATATATGTGGCGTGTTGACGAGTTGAAAACCCATCTTCTCTGTATATTTACGCACCAGAACAAAAATCAAAAAACTATGTTTATTAAGTTGCGCTACATTAAAAAAATTTAGAAAAATAGAAAATAAATCATTTTCGACACAATAAAATTTCAACTTTTTTTCATTTCAAAACACATAATTTCACGCAGGACAACGGCTGCGGGGTCACCTAGTATTTATATATAAATTCGATTTTCTTGTATATTCACATTTAGAAGTCGATATTGAGTTGCTTCTATTCATTAACTACACATATTTAAGTTAATTAACTTTCTTCATCTTACTGAAGTTGACATAAGGCCATTACGGCAGTGCCTTTGGAAGAATTCCAAAATCTTATATTGAGGTATAAAGTCGATTTCTTGTATATACGCATTTAGCAATCGATATTGCATTGCTTCAAATCATTTACTTCTCATATTTAAGTTAGTTAACTTCCTTCATCTTGCTGAAGTTGACATTAAGCCATAACGGCAGTGCACTTGGAAAAATTCCATAATCTTATATTTAGATATAAAGTCGATTTTCTTGTATATACGCATTTAGCAGTCGATATTGAGTAGCTCCTATTCATTAACTTTACATATTTAAGTTAATTAATCTTTTATATCTTACTGAGGTTGACAGAAAGCCATAACGGCAGTGCATTTGGAAAAATTCCATAATCTTATATTGAGGTATAAAGTCGATTTTCTTGTATATACACATTTAGCAGTTGCTTCTATTCATTAGCTTCACATATTTAAGTTAAATAACCTTCTTTATCTTACTGAAGTTGACATAAAGCCATGACGGCAGTGCATTTGGAAGAATTTCATAGTCTTATATTTAAATATAAATTCGATTTTCTTACATATACATATGTAGCAATCGATACTGAGATGCTTCAAATAATTAACTTCACATATTTCAATTAATTAACCTTTTTCATCACACTGATGTTGAAATGAAGGCATAACGGCAGTGCATTTGCAAAAATTCCAAAATCTTATATTGATGTATAAAGTCGATTTTCTTGTATATACGCATTTAGCAGTCGATATTGAGTAGCTTCTAATCATTATCTTCACATATTTAAGTTAGTTAACATTCTTCATCTTACTGAAGTTGACATAAAGCCGTAAGGGCAGTGCATTTGTAAGAATTTCAGAATCTTATATTTAGATATAAATTCGTTTTTCTTACATATACATATGTAGCAATCGATATTGAGCTTCCTCAAATCATCAGTTTAACATATTTATGTTAGTTAACTTTCTTCATCTTACTGAAGTTGACATAAAGCCGTAAGAGCAGTGCATTTGAAAGAATTCCAAAATCTTATATTGAGGTATAAAGTAGATTTTCTTGTATATACGAATCTAGCAATCGATATTGCATTGCTCCGAATCATTAACTCCACATATTTAAGTCAACTAAATTTCTTAATTGGAGGATGGGGTCATGTGTAGAAGTTCACGCAAGTGAGGAAAGTTCTCTGATCGCCATTCACTTGGGAGTGGCCAGAAACGATTCTTTTACATATGACTCAAGCAGCTCACGACTTCCGGTCTTTGACCAAGTATCCTCTGGGTAACCTAAGAACATCCGTTCGAAGGTGAGCTAAAGTGAGAAGGCGAAACATCCCCTGCATAGGGTTGTGCGCTGGGTTTGGGACCCGCCACGTAAAAAGCCTATCCCAATGAAAAGCGACAAACAGCCTCGGATGAGAAACCCCTCTTTTGATGACGACCATGGCAAACGAAATAAGGATAACGATATCAGGGCATGCACCTGGAATGTCCGGTCCCTTAATTGGGAAGGTGCCGCTGCCCAGCTGGTTGATGTCCTCGTGAAAATAAAGGCTGACATCACCGCCGTCC
Source organism: Bactrocera tryoni (assembly GCF_016617805.1). NCBI lineage: Eukaryota > Metazoa > Arthropoda > Insecta > Diptera > Tephritidae > Bactrocera > Bactrocera tryoni. The sequence goes on along the minus strand of NW_024395353.1, from coordinate 29,813 downwards.
AAGAAATGCGATGGACGGGACAAGGACAGAGACGAGTAGGTCCTTGTGACATTTACTACAGTGGCCATATAAAGGAGCGCAAGTTTGGTGTTGGATTCGTGGTGGGAGAGAGACTCCGTCGCCGAGTACTATCATTCACTCCGGTGAATGAACGTCTAGCCACAATCCGCATCAAAGCGAGGTTCTTCAACATATCGCTGATCTGCGCCCACGCTCCGACGGATGAGAAGGACGATGTGACCAAAGATGCCTTTTATGAGTGCTTGGAACGCACTTATGAGAGATGCCCCCGCCACGATGTCAAAATCGTGCTTGGCGACTTTAACGCCAGGGTGGGCAAAGAAGGTATCTTTGGCACTACGGTCGGTAAATTCAGCCTCCACGAGGAAACATCCCCAAATGGGTTGAGGCTGATCGACTTCGCCGGGGCCCGAAATATGGTTATCTGTAGTACTAGATTCCAGCACAAAAAAATTCATCAAGCTACCTGGCTGTCTCCGGATCGAAAAACTACCAACCAGATCGATCATGTTGTGATAGACGGAAGACACGTCTCCAGTGTTTTAGATGTGCGTGCGCTCCGAGGTCCTAACATCGACTCGGACCACTATCTTGTTGCAGCCAAGATTCGCACCCGCCTCTGTGCAGCAAAAAACGCACGCCAACAAACACAAGGAAGGTTCGACGTCGAAAAGCTGCAATCACAACAGACTGCCAAACGTTTTTCTACTCGGCTTGCACTCCTGCTCTCTGAGAGCACTCATCAACAACTCGGTATAAGGGAACTGTGGGACGGCATTTCAAACTCCTTACGTACAGCTGCATCCGAAACCCTTGGTTTTCGGAAAGTGCAAAAGAACAACTGGTACGACGAGGAGTGCCGCGCCGCAGCGGAGAGAAAACAGGCTGCCTACCTCGCAACGTTACGATCGACCACTACACGTGCGGGATGGGATAGATACCGAGAATTGAAGAGGGAAGCGAGACGCATCTGCAGACAGAAAAAGAAAGAGGCCGAAATGAGTGAGTATGAAGAGCTTGATAAGCTGGCCGACAGGGGTAATGCTCGAAAATTCTACGAAAAAATGCGGCGGCTTACAGAAGGTTTCAAGACCGGAGCATACTCTTGTAGAACCCCCAAAGGTGATCTAGTGACCGATGCCCAGAGCATACTTAAATTATGGAGGGAACACTTCTCCAGCCTGCTGAATGGCAGAGAATGCACAACGCCAGGAGAAGGCGAACCCGATTCCCCAATCGATGACGATGGAGCAGACGTCCCATTGCCCGACCATGAAGAAGTTCGAATAGCAATTACCCGCCTGAAGAACAACAAAGCGGCGGGGCCGATGGATTACCGGCCGAGCTATTCAAACACGGCGGCGAAGAACTGATAAGGAGCATGCATCAGCTTCTTTGTAAAATATGGTCGGACGAAAGCATGCCCAACGATTGGAATTTAAGTGTGCTATGCCCAATCCATAAAAAAGGAGACCCCACAATCTGCGCCAACTACCGTGGGATTAGCCTCCTCAACATCGCATATAAGGTTCTATCGAGCGTATTGTGTGAAAGATTAAAGCCCACCGTCAACAAACTGATTGGACCTTATCAGTGTGGCTTTAGACCTGGAAAATCAACAACCGACCAGATATTCACCATGCGCCAAATCTTGGAAAAGACCCGTGAAAGGAGAATCGACACACACCACCTCTTCGTCGATTTCAAAGCTGCTTTCGACAGCACGAAAAGGAACTGCCTCTATGCCGCGATGTCTGAATTTGGTATCCCCGCAAAACTAATACGGCTGTGTAAACTGACGTTGAGCAACACGAAGAGCTCCGTCAGAATCGGGAAGGACCTCTCCGAGCCGTTCGATACCAAACGAGGTTTCAGACAAGGCGATTCCCTATCGTGTGACTTTTTCAACCTGCTTCTGGAGAAAATAGTTCGAGCTGCAGAACTTAGTAGAGAAGGTACCATCTTTTATAAGAGTGTACAGCTGCTGGCGTATGCTGATGATATTGATATCATCGGCCTTAACACCCGCGCCGTTAGTTCTGCTTTCTCCAGACTAGACAAGGAAGCAAAACAAATGGGTCTGGCAGTGAACGAGGGTAAGACGAAATATCTCCCGTCATCAAACAAACAGTTGTCACACCCACGACTTGGAACTCACGTCACTGTTGACAGTCATAACTTTGAAGTTGTAGATAATTTCGTCTATTTAGGAACCAGCATTAACACCACCAACAATGTCAGCCTGGAAATCCAACGCAGGATTGCTCTTGCCAACAGGTGCTACTTCGGACTGAGTAGGCAATTGAAAAGTAAAGTCCTCTCTCGACGAACAAAAGCTAAACTCTATAAGTCGCTCATAATTCCCGTCCTGCTATATGGTGCAGAGGCTTGGACGATGTCAACAACTGATGAGTCCACGTTGCGAGTTTTCGAGAGAAAAGTTCTGCGAAAGATGTATGGTCCTTTGCGCGTTAGCCACGGCGAATATCGCATTCGATAGAACGATGAGCTGTACGAGATATACGACGACATTGACATAGTTCAGCGAATTAAAAGACAGCGGCTACGCTGGCTAGGTCATGTTGTCCGAATAGACGAAAACACTCCAGCTCTGAAAGTATTCGACGCTGTACCCGCCGGGGGAAGCAGAGGAAGAGGAAGACCTCCACTCCGTTGGAAGGACCAAGTGGAGAAGGACCTGGCTACGCTTGGAATATCCAATTGGCGCCACGTAGCGAAAAGGAGAAACGACTGGCGCGCTGTTGTTAACTCGGCTATAATCGCGTAAGCGGTGTCTACGCCAATTAAGAAGAAGAAGAAATTTCTTAATCTTACCGATGTTGACATAAAGCCATAAGGGCAGTGCATTTGAAAAAATTCCATAATCTTATACTTAGTATATGTATAATGTCGATTTTCTTGTATACACAATTTTGGCAATCGATATTGAGTAGCTTTTAATCATTAGTTTTACATATGTAAGTTAGTTAACATTTTACATATTACAGAAGTTGACATAGAGCCATAACGGCAATGCATTTGGAAGAATTCCAGAATCTTATATTTACTATATGTATAAAATCGATTTTCTTGTATACCCACATTTAACAATCGATATTGAGTAGCTTCTAATCATTAACTTCACATATTTAAGTTAGTTAACTTTCTTTATCTTACTGAAGTTGACATAAACCCATAACGGCAGAGCATTTGGAAAAATTCCATAATCTTATCTTCAGGTATAAAGTAGATTTTCTTGTATATACGCATTTAGAAGTCGATATGGAGTAGCTTCTTATCATTAGTTTTACATATTTAAGTTAATTCACCTTCTTCATCTTACTGAAGTCGACATAAACCAAAACCGCAGTGCATTTGAAAAATTCCAAAATCTTATATTTACTATATGTATAAAGTCTATTTTCTTGTATACACACATTTAACAATCGATATTGAGTAGTTTCTAATCATTAACTTCACATAATTAAGTTAATTCACCTGCTTCATCATACTGAAGTTGACATAAAGCCATAACGGCAGTGCACTTGGAAGAAATCCAGAATCTTATATTTACTATATATATAAAGTCGATTTTCTTGTATACACACATTTAGCAATCGATACTGAGTAGCTTCTAATCATTAACTTCACATATTTAAGTTAATTAACCTTTATTCATCTTAATAAAGTTGCCATAAAGCAAAAACGGCAGTGCATTTAGAAGAATTCTAAAATCTTATATTCATGGATAAAGTCGATTTACTTGTATATTCATATTCAGCAATCGCTCTTGCATTACTTCAAATCATTAACTTCACATATTTAAGTTATTTAACCTTTTACATCTCACTGAAGTTGACATAAAGCCATAACGGCAGTGCATTTGGAAGAAATCCAGAATCTTATATTTACTATATATATAAAGTCGTTTTTCTTGTATAGACACATTAACAACCGATATTGAGTAGCTTCTAATCATTAACTTCACATATTAAAGTAAGTCACCTTTCTTCATCTTACTGAAGTTGACATTAAGCCAAAACGGCAGGGCATTTGAAAAATTCCAAAATCTTATATTTGCTATATGTATAAAGTCGATTTTTTTGTATACACACATTAAGCAATCGATATTGAGTAGCTTCTAATCATTAACTTCACATATTTAAGTTAATTAACCTTTTACTTCTTACTGAAGAGGACATAAAGCCATAACGGTAAGGCATAAGGAATTCCAGATTTTATATTTACTACATGTATAAAGTCGATTTTCATGTATACACACATTTAGCAGTCGATATGGAGTAGCTTCTAATCATTAGTTTTACATATTTAAGTTAATTAACCTTCTTCATCTTACTGAAGTTGACATAAAGCCAAAACGGCAGTGCATTTGAAAAATTCCAAAATCTTATATTTACTATATGTATAAAGTTGATTTTTTTGTATACACACATTTAGCAATCGATATTGAGTAGCTTCTAATCATTAACTGCACATATTTAAGTTATTTAACCTTTTACATCTTACTGAAGTTGACATAAAGCCATAACGGCAGAGCATTTGGAAGAATTCCAGAGACTTACACTTAGTATATATATAAAAACGATTTTCTTGTATACATACATTTAGCAATCGATATTGAGTAGCTTTTAATCATTAGTTTTACATATTTAAGTTGATTAACCTTCTTCATCTTACTGAAGTTGACATAAAGCCATAACGGCAGTGCATTTGGAAGAATTCCAGAGACTTATACTTAGTATATGTATAAAGTCGATTTTCTTGTATAGACACATTTAGCAACCGATATTGAGTAGCTTCTAATCATTAACTTCACATAATAAAGTTTGTCACCTTTCTTCATTTAATGAAGTTGACATAAAGCCAAAACGGCAGGGCATTTGAAAAATTCCAAAATCTTAAATTTACTATATGTATAAAGTCGATTTTTTTGTATACACACATTTAGCAATCGATATTGAAAAGCTTCTTATCATTAACTTCACATAATAAAGTTAGTCACCTTTCTTCATCTTAATGAAGTTGACATAAAGCCAAAACGGCAGTGCATTTGAAAAATTCCAAAATCTTAAATTTACTATATGTATAAAGTCGATTTTTTTGTATATTCTTATTCAGCAATCGCTCTTGCATTGCTTCGAATCATTAACTTTACATATTTAAGTTATTTAACCTTTTACATCTTACTGAAGTTGACATAAAGCCATAACGGCAGTGCACTTGGAAGAATTCCAGAATCTTATATTTACTATAGTATAAAGTCGATTTTCTTGTATACACACAGTTAGCAATCGAAATTGAGTAGCTTCTAATCATTAGCTCCACATATTTAAGTTAATTAAACTTTTACATCTTACTGAAGTGGACATAAAGCCATAAAGGTAAAGCATAAGGAATTCCAGATTTTATATTTACTATATGTATAAAGCCGATTTTCGTGTATACACATATTTAGCAATCGATATTGAGTAGCTTCTAATCATTAACTTCACATATTTAAGTTAGTTAACTTTCTTCATCTTACTGAAGTTTACATAAAGCCATAACGGCAGAGAACTTGGAAAAATTCTAAAATCTTATATTTATGTATAAAGTCGCTTTTCTTTTATATTCATATTTACAAATCGCTATTGCATTGCCTCAAAAGATTAACTTCACATATTTAAGTTATTTAACCTCTTATATCTTACTGAGGCTAACATTAAGCCATAATGGCAGTGCATTTGGAAGAAATCCAGAATCTTATATTTACTATATATATAAAGTCGATTTTCTTGTATACACACATTTAGCAATCGATATTGAGTAGCTTCTAATCATTAACTTCACATATTTAAGTTATTTAACTTTATTCATTTTAATGAAGTTGACATAAAGCAAAAACGGCAGTGCATTTAGAAGAATTCTAAAATCTTATATTTATGTATAAAGTCGATTTTCTTGTATATTCGTATTCGGCAATACTTACTGAAGTTGACATAAAGCCATAACGGCAGAGCATTTGGAAAAATTCTATAATCTTATATTTAGACATAAAGTGGATTTTCTTGTAAATACACATTTAGCAGTCGATATTGAGTACCTTCTAATCATTAGTTTTACATATTTAAGTTAATTAACCTTTTACATCTTACTGAAGTTGACATAAAGCCATAACGGCAGTGCATAAGGAATTCCAAATTTTATATTAACTATATGTATAAAGTCGATTTTCTTGTATACACATATTTAGCAATCGATATTGAGTAGCTTCTAATCATTAACTTCACATATTTAAGTAAGTTTACTTTCTTCAACTTACTGAAGTGTACACAAAGCCATAACGGCTGAGCATTTGGAAAAATTCCATAGTCTTATATTTAGATATAAAGTCGAATTTTTTGTATACACACATTTAGCGATCGATATTGAGTTGCTTCTAATCATTATCATCACATATTTAAGTTAATTAACCTTCCTCATCTTACTGAAGTTGACATCAAGCCATAACGGCAGAGCATTTGGAAAAAATCCATAATCTTATGTTCAGATATAAAGTCGATTTTCTTGTATATACATTTTTAGCAGTCGATATGGAGTAGCTTCTAATCATCAGTTTTACATATTTAAGTTAATTAACCTTCTTCGTCTTAATAAAGTTGACATAAAGCCAAAACGGCAGTGCATTTGAAAAATTCCAAAATCTTATATTTGCTATATGTATAAAGTCGATTTTTTTGTATACGCACATTTAGCAATCGATATTGAGTAGGTTCTAATCATTAACTTCACATATAAAAGTTAGTTACCTTCATTCATCTTAATGAAGTTGACATAAAGCAAAAACGGCAGTGTATTTAGAAGAATTCTAAAATCTTATATTTATGTATAAAGTCGAATTTCTTGTATATTCATATTCAGCAATCGCTATTGCCTTACTTCAAATCATTAACTTCACATATTTAAGTTATTTAACCTTTTACATCTTACTGAAGTTGACATAAAGCCATAACGGCAGTGCATTTGGAAGAATTCCAGAATCTTATATTTACTATATGTATAAAGTCGATTTTCTTTTATACGCACATTTAGCAATCGATATTGAGTAGTTTCTATTCATTAGCTTCACATATTTAAGTTAATTAACCTTTTACATCTTACCATCTTACTGAAGTTGACATCAAGCCATAACGGTAGAGCATAAGGAATTCCAGATTTTATATTTATATATGTATAAAGTCGATTTTCTTGTATACACATATTTAGCAAGCGATATTGGGTAGCTTCTAATCATTAGCTTCACATATTAAGTTAGTTAGTTAACTTTTTTCATCTTAATGAAGTTTACATAAAGCCATAACGGCAGAGCATTTGGAAAAATTCCATAGTCTTATATTTAGATATAAAGTCGAATTTTTTGTATACACACATTTAGCAATCGATATGGAGTAGCTTCTAATCATTAACTTCACATATTAAAGTAAGTCACCTTTCTTCATCTTACTGAAGTTTACATAAAGCCTTAACGGCTGAGAATTTGGAAAAATTCTAAAATCTTATATTTATGTATAAAGGCGATTTTCTTGTATATTCATATTCAGCAATCGCTATTGCATTGCTTCAAATCATTAACTTCACATATTTAAGTTAATTGACCTATTACATCTTACTGAAGTTGACATAAAGCCATAACGGAAGTGCATTTGGAAGAATTCCAGAATCTAATATTTACTATATGTATAAAGTCGATTTTCTTATATACACACATATAGCAATCGATATTGAGTAGCTTCTAATCATTAACTTCACATATTTAAGTTAGTTAACTTTCTTCATCTTACTGAAGTTTACATAAAGCCTTAACGGCTGAGAATTTGGAAAAGTTCTAAAATCTTATATTTATGTATAAAGGCGATTTTCTTGTATATTCATATTCAGCAATCGCTATTGCATTGCTTCAAATCATTAACTTCACATATTTAAGTTATTTAACCTTTTACATCTTTCTGAAGTTGACATAAAGCCATAATGGCAGTGCATTTGGAAAAATTCTACTATCTTATATTGAGGTATAAAGTCGATTTTCTTGTATATACACATTTAGCAATCGATATTGAGTAGCTTCTAATCATAAGATTCACATATTTAAGTTAATCAACCTTTTACATCTTACTGAAGTGGACATAAAGCCATAACGGTAGAGCATAAGGAATTACAAATCTTATATTTACTATATATATAAAGTCGATTTTCTTGTATACACATATTTAGCAATCGATATTGAGTAGCTTCTAATAATTAACTTCACATATTTAAGTTAGTTAACTTTCTTCATCTTACTGAAGTTTACATAAAGCAATAACGGCAGAGAATTTGGAAAAGTTCTTAAATCTTATATCTATGTATAAAGGCGATTTTCTTGTATATTCATATTCAGCAATCGCTATTATATTGCTTCAAATTATTAACTTCACATATTTAAGTTATTTAACCTTTTACATCTTACTGAAGTTGACATAAAGCCATAATGGCAGTGCATTTGGAAAAATTCCATTATCTTATATTGAGGTATAAAGTCGATTTTCTTGTATATACACATTTAGCAATAGATATTGAGTAGCTTCTAATCATTAACTGCACATATATAAGTTAATTAACCTTTTACATCTTACTGAAGTTGACATAAAGCCATAACGGCAGTGCATTTGGAAGAATTCTAAAATATTATATTTAGGTATAGAGTCGATTTTCTTGTATATACGTATCTAGCAATCGATATTGCATTGCTTCAAATCATTAACTCCACATATTTAAGTCAACTAAATTTCTTAATCTTACCGATGTTGACATAAAGCCATAACGGCAGTGCATTTGAAAAAATTCCATAATCTTATATCGATGTATAAAGTCGATTTTCTTGTATATACATATTTAGCAGTCGATATTGAGTAGCTTTTAATCATTAGTTTTACATATTTAAGTTAATTAACCTTTTACATCTTACTGAAGTTGACATAAAGCCATAACGGCAGTGCATTTGGAAGAATTCCAAATCTTATATTTACTATATGTATAAAGTCGATTTTTTGTATACACACATTTAGCAATCGATATTGAGTAGCTTCTAATCATTAACTTCACATATTAAGTTAATTAACTTTCTTCATCTTAATGAAGTTGACATAAAGAAAAACGGGAAAGCATTTAGAAGAATTCTAAAATCTTATAATTATGTATATAGTCGATTTTCTTGTATATTCATATTCAGCAGTCGCTATTGCATTGCTTCAAGTCATTAACTTTACATATTTAAGTTATTTAACCTTTTACATCTTACTGAAGTTGACATTAAGCCATAACGGCAGTGCATTTGGAAGAATTCCAGAATCTTATATTCACTATATGTATAAAGTCGATTTTCTTGTATACACACATTTTCCAATCGATATTGACTTGCTTCAAATCACTAACTTCACATATTTAAGTTAATTAACCTTTTATATCTTTCTGAATTGGACATAAAGCCTTAACGGTACTGCATAAGGAATTCCAAATTTATTATTTACTATATTTATAAAGTCGATTTTCTTGTATACATATATTAAGCAATCGATATTGAGTAACTTCTAATCATTAACTTCACATATTTAAGTTATTTAACTTTATTCATTTTAATGAAGTTGACATAAAGCAAAAACGGCAGTGCATTTAGAAGAATTCTAAAATCTTATAGTTATGTATAAAGTCGATTTTCTTGTATATTCGTATTCGGCAATACTTAGTGAAGTTGACATAAAGCCATAACGGCAGAGCATTTGGAAAAATTCTATAATCTTATATTTAGACATAAAGTGGATTTTCTTGTAAATACACATTTAGCAGTCGATATTGAGTAGCTTCTAATCATAAGTTTTACATATTTAAGTTAATTAACCTTTTACATCTTACTGAAGTTGACATAAAGCCATAACGGCAGTGCATAAGGAATTCCAAATTTTATATTTACTATATGTATAAAGTCGATTTTCTTGTATACACATATCAATATTGAGTAGCTTCTAATCATTAACTTCACATATTTAAGTAAGTTTACTTTCTTCAACTTACTGAAGTGTACACAAAGCCATAACGGCTGAGCATTTGGAAAAATTCCATAGTCTTATATTTAGATATAAAGTCGAATTTTTTGTATACACACATTTAGCGATCGATATTGAGTTGCTTCTAATCATTATCATCACATATTTAAGTTAATTAACCTTCCTCATCTTACTGAAGTTGACATAAAGCCATAATGGCAGTGCATTTGGAAAAATTCCACTAACTTATATTGAGGTATAAAGTCGATTTTCTTGTATATACACATTTAGCAATCGATATTGAGTAGCTTCTAATCATAAGCTTCACATATTTAAGTTAATTAACCTTTTACATCTTACTGAAGTGGACATAAAGCCATAACGGCAGCGCATTTGGAAGAATTCCAGAATCTTATATTCACTATATGTATAAAGTCGATTTTCTTGTATACACATATTTAGCAATCGATATTGAGTAGCTTCTAATCATTTACTTTACATATTTAAGTTGGTTAACTCTCTTCATCTTACTTAAGTTGACATAAAGCCATAACGGCAGAGTATTTGGAAAAATTCCATAATCTTATAATTAGATATAAAGTCGATTATTTTGTATAGACACATTTAGCAATCGATATTGAGTAGCTTCTAATCATTAACTTCACATATTTAAGTTAGTTAACTTTCTTCATCTTACTGAAGTTTACATAAAGCAATAACGGCAGAGAATTTGGAAAAGTTCTTAAATCTTATATCTATGTATAAAGGCGATTTTCTTGTATATTCATATTCAGCAATCGCTATTATATTGCTTCAAATCATTAACTTCACATATTTAAGTTATTTAACCTTTTACATCTTACTGAAGTTGACATAAAGCCATAATGGCAGTGCATTTGGAAAAATTCCATTATCTTATATTGAGGTATAAAGTCGATTTTCTTGTATATACACATTTAGCTATCGATATTGCATTGTTTCAAATCACTAACTTCACATATTTAAGTTAATTAACCTTTTACATCTTGCTGAAGTTGGCATAAAGCCATAACGGCAATGCACTTGGAAGAACTCTAAAATATTGTATTTAGGTATAAAGTCGATTATCTTATATATACGCATCTAGCAATCGATATTGCATTGCTTCAAATAAATAACTCCACATATTTGAGTAAACTAAATTTCTTAATCTTACCGATGTTGACATAAAGTCATAACGGCAGTGCATTTGAAAAATTCCAAAATCTTATATTTAAATATAAAGTCGATTTTCTTGTATACACATATTTAGCAGTCGATATTGAGTAGCTTTTAATCATTAGTTTTATATATTTTTTTTAATTAACGTTTTACATCTTACTGAAGTTGACATAAAGCCATAACGGCAGTGCATTTGGAAGAATTCCAAATCTTATATTTACTATATGTATAAAGTCGATTTTTTGTATACACACATTTAGCAATCGATATTGAGTAGCTTCTAATCATTAACTTCACATATTAAGTTAATTAACTTTCTTCATCTTAATGAAGTTGACATAAAGCAAAAACGTGAAAGCATTTAGAAGAATTCTAAAATCTTATAATTATGTATAAAGTCGATTTTCTTGTATATTCATATTCAGCAATCGATATTGAGTAGCTTCTAATGATTAACTTCACATAATAAAGTTAGTCACCTTTCTTAATCTTAATGAAGTTGACATAACGCCAAAATGGCAGTGCATTTAGAAGAATTCTAAAATCTTATATTTATGTATAAAGTCAATTTTCTTGTATATTCATATTCAGCAATCGCTATTGCATTGCTTCAAATCTTTAACTTCACATATCTAAGTTAATTAACCTTCTTTATCTTACTGAAGTTGACATAAAGCCATAACGGCAGAGCATTTGGAAAAATTCCATAATCTTATATTTAGACATAAAGTCGATTTTCTTGTAAATACACATTTAGCAGTCGATATTGAGTAGCTTCTAATCATTAACTTCACATAATAAAGTTAGTCACCTTTCTTCATCTTAATGAAGTTTACATAAAGATTTAACGGCAGAGAATTTGGAAAAATTCTAAAATCTTATGTTTATGTATAAAGGCGATTTTCTTGTATATACATATTCAGCAATCGCTATTGCATTACTTCAAATCATTAACTTCACATATTTAAGTTATTTAACCTTTTACATCTTACTGAAGTTGACATAAAGCCATAATGGCAGTGCATTTGGAAAAATTCCATTATCTTATATTGAGGTATAAAGTCGATTTTCTTGTATATACACATTTAGCAATCGATACTGAGTAGCTTCTAATCATAAGCTTCACATATTTAAGTTAATTAACCTTTTGCATCTTACTGAAGTTGGCATAAAGCCATAACGGCAATGCATTTGGGAGAATTCTAAAATATTATATTTAGGTATAAAGTCGATTTTGTTATATATACGCATCAAGCAATCGATATTGCATTGCTTCAAACCATTAACTCCACATATTTGAGTAAACTAAATTTCTTAATCTTACCGATGTTGACATAAAGCCATAACGGCAGTGCATTTGAAAAAATTCCATAATCTTATATCGATGTATAAAGTCGATTTTCTTGTATATACACATTTAGCAATCGATATTGAGTAGCTTCTAATCATTAGTTGAACATATTTAAGTTAATTATTTATTTATGTATAAAGTCGAATTTCTTGTATAATCATATTCAGCAATCGCTATTGCATTGCTACAAATCATTAACTTCACATATTTAAGTTATTTTAACTTTTACATCTTACTGAATTTGACATAAAGCCATAACGGCAGTGCATTTGGAAGAATGCCAGAATCTAATATTTACTATATGTATAAAGTCGATTTTCTTATATACACACATATAGCAATCGATATTGAGTAGCTTCTAATCATTAACTTCACATATTAAGTTAGTTAACTTTCTTCATCTTACTGAAGTTTACATAAAGCCTTAACGGCAGAGAATTTGGAAAAATTCTAAAATCTTATATTTATGTATAAAGGCGATTTTCTTGTATATTCATATTCAGCAATCGCTATTGCATTGCTTCAAATCATTAACTTCACATATTTAAGTTATATAACCTTTAACATCTTACTGAAGTTGACATTAAGCCATAACGGCAGAGCATTTGGAAAAATTCTACTATCTTATATTGAGGTATAAAGTCGATTTTCTTGTATATACACATTTAGCAATCGATATTGAGTAGCTTCTAATCATAAGCTTCACATATTTAAGTTAATTAACCTTTTACATCTTACTGAAGTGGACATAAAGCCATAACGGCAGCGCATTTGGAAGAATTCCAGAATCTAATATTTACTATATGTATAAAGTCGATTTTCTTATATACACACATATAGCAATCGATATTGAGTAGCTTCTAATCATTAACTTCACATATTTATGTAAGTTAACTTTCTTCATCTTACTGAAGTTTACATAAAGCCTTAACGGCTGAGAATTTGGAAAAGTTCTAAAATCTTATATTTATGTATAAAGGCGATTTTCTTGTATATTCATATTCAGCAATCGCTATTGCATTGCTTCAAATCATTAACTTCACATATTTAAGTTATTTAACCTTTTACATCTTACTGAAGTTGACATAAAGCCATAATGGCAGTGCATTTGGAAAAATTCTACTATCTTATATTGAGGTATAAAGTCGATTTTCTTGTATATACACATTTAGCAATCGATATTGAGTAGCTTCTAATCATAAGATTCACATATTTAAGTTAATCAACCTTTTACATCTTACTGAAGTGGACATAAAGCCATAACGGTAGAGCATAAGGAATTACAAATCTTATATTTACTATATATATAAAGTCGATTTTCTTGTATACACATATTTAGCAATCGATATTGAGTAGCTTCTAATAATTAACTTCACATATTTAAGTTAGTTAACTTTCTTCATCTTACTGAAGTTTACATAAAGCAATAACGGCAGAGAATTTGGAAAAGTTCTTAAATCTTATATCTATGTATAAAGGCGATTTTCTTGTATATTCATATTCAGCAATCGCTATTATATTGCTTCAAATCATTAACTTCACATATTTAAGTTATTTAACTTTATTCATTTTAATGAAGTTGACATAAAGCAAAAACGGCAGTGCATTTAGAAGAATTCTAAAATCTTATAGTTATGTATAAAGTCGATTTTCTTGTATATTCGTATTCGGCAATACTTAGTGAAGTTGACATAAAGCCATAACGGCAGAGCATTTGGAAAAATTCCATAGTCTTATATTTAGATATAAAGTCGAATTTTTTGTATACACACATTTAGCAATCGATATGGAGTAGCTTCTAATCATTAACTTCACATATTAAAGTAAGTCACCTTTCTTCATCTTACTGAAGTTTGCATAAAGCCTTAACGGCTGAGAATTTGGAAAAATTCTAAAATCTTATATTTATGTATAAAGGCGATTTTCTTGTATATTCATATTCAGCAATCGCTATTGCATTGCTTCAAATCATTAACTTCACATATTTAAGTTATTTAACCTTTTACATCTTACTGAAGTTGACATAAAGCCATAATGGCAGTTCATTTGGAAAAATTCCACTAACTTATATTGAGGTATAAAGTCGATTTTCTTGTATATACACATTTAGCAATCGATATTGAGTAGCTTCTAATCATAAGCTTCACATATTTAAGTAAATTAACCTTTTACATCTTACTGAAGTGGACATAAAGCCATAACGGCAGCGCATTTGGAAGAATTCCAGAATCTAATATTTACTATATGTATAAAGTCGATTTTCTTATAAACACACATATAGCAATCGATATTGAGTAGCTTCTAATCATTAACTTCACATATTTAAGTTAGTTAACTTTCTTCATCTTACTGAAGTTTACATAAAGCCTTAACGGCTGAGAATTTGGAAAAATTCTAAAATCTTATATTTATGTATAAAGGCGATTTTCTTGTATATTCATATTCAGCAATCGCTATTGCATTGCTTCAAATCATTAACTTCACATATTTAAGTTATTTAACCTTTTACATCTTACTGAAGTTGACATAAAGCCATAATGGCAGTGCATTTGGAAAAATTCCACTAATTTATGTTGAGGTATAAAGTCGATTTTCTTGTATATACACATTTAGCAATCGATATTGAGTAGCTTCTAATCATAAGCTTCACATATTTAAGTTAATTAACCTTTTACATCTTACTGAAGTGGACATAAAGCCATAACGGCAGCGCATTTGGAAGAATTCCAGAATCTTATATTCACTATATGTATAAAGTCGATTTTCTTGTATACACATATTTAGCAATCTATATTGAGTAGCTTCTAATCATTTACTTCACATATTTAAGTTGGTTAACTCTCTTCATCTTACTTAAGTTGACATAAAGCCATAACGGCAGAGTATTTGGAAAAATTCCATAATCTTATAATTAGATATAAAGTCGATTATTTTGTATAGACACATTTAGCAATCGATATTGAGTAGCTTCTAATCATTAACTTCACATATTTAAGTTAGTTAACTTTCTTCATCTTACTGAAGTTTACATAAAGCAATAACGGCAGAGAATTTGGAAAAGTTCTTAAATCTTATATCTATGTATAAAGGCGATTTTCTTGTATATTCATATTCAGCAATCGCTATTATATTGCTTCAAATCATTAACTTCACATATTTAAGTTATTTAACCTTTTACATCTTACTGAAGTTGACATAAAGCCATAATGGCAGTGCATTTGGAAAAATTCCATTATCTTATATTGAGGTATAAAGTCGATTTTCTTGTATATACACATTTAGCTATCGATATTGCATTGTTTCAAATCACTAACTTCACATATTTAAGTTAATTAACCTTTTACATCTTGCTGAAGTTGGCATAAAGCCATAACGGCAATGCACTTGGAAGAACTCTAAAATATTGTATTTAGGTATAAAGTCGATTATCTTATATATACGCATCTAGCAATCGATATTGCATTGCTTCAAATAAATAACTCCACATATTTGAGTAAACTAAATTTCTTAATCTTACCGATGTTGACA
The DNA here is from genome assembly GCF_016617805.1 of Bactrocera tryoni. Classification (NCBI taxonomy): domain Eukaryota; kingdom Metazoa; phylum Arthropoda; class Insecta; order Diptera; family Tephritidae; genus Bactrocera; species Bactrocera tryoni. The sequence continues at coordinate 13,634 of NW_024395353.1, read as the reverse complement.
TAAAGTCATAACGGCAGTGCATTTGAAAAATTCCAAAATCTTATATTTAAATATAAAGTCGATTTTCTTGTATACACATATTTAGCAGTCGATATTGAGTAGCTTTTAATCATTAGTTTTACATATTTTTTTTAATTAACGTTTTACATCTTACTGAAGTTGACATAAAGCCATAACGGCAGTGCATTTGGAAGAATTCCAAATCTTATATTTACTATATGTATAAAGTCGATTTTTTTGTATACACACATTTAGCAATCGATATTGAGTAGCTTCTAATCATTAACTTCACATATTAAGTTAATTAACTTTCTTCATCTTAATGAAGTTGACATAAAGCAAAAACGGGAAAGCATTTAGAAGAATTCTAAAATCTTATAATTATGTATAAAGTCGATTTTCTTGTATATTCATATTCAGCAATCGATATTGAGTAGCTTCTAATGATTAACTTCACATAATAAAGTTAGTCACCTTTCTTAATCTTAATGAAGTTGACATAACGCCAAAATGGCAGTGCATTTAGAAGAATTCTAAAATCTTATATTTATGTATAAAGTCAATTTTCTTGTATATTCATATTCAGCAATCGCTATTGCATTGCTTCAAATCTTTAACTTCACATATCTAAGTTAATTAACCTTCTTTATCTTACTGAAATTGACATAAAGCCATAACGGCAGAGCATTTGGAAAAATTCCATAATCTTATATTTAGACATAAAGTCGATTTTCTTTTAAATACACATTTAGCAGTCGATATTGAGTAGCTTCTAATCATTAACTTCACATAATAAAGTTAGTCACCTTTCTTCATCTTAATGAAGTTTACATAAAGATTTAACGGCAGAGAATTTGGAAAAATTCTAAAATCTTATGTTTATGTATAAAGGCGATTTTCTTGTATATACATATTCAGCAATCGCTATTGCATTACTTCAAATCATTAACTTCACATATTTAAGTTATTTAACCTTTTACATCTTACTGAAGTTGACATAAAGCCATAATGGCAGTGCATTTGGAAAAATTCCATTATCTTATATTGAGGTATAAAGTCGATTTTCTTGTATATACACATTTAGCAATCGATACTGAGTAGCTTCTAATCATAAGCTTCACATATTTAAGTTAATTAACCTTTTGCATCTTACTGAAGTTGGCATAAAGCCATAACGACAATGCATTTGGGAGAATTCTAAAATATTATATTTAGGTATAAAGTCGATTTTGTTATATATACGCATCAAGCAATCGATATTGCATTGCTTCAAACCATTAACTCCACATATTTGAGTAAACTAAATTTCTTAATCTTACCGATGTTGACATAAAGCCATAACGGCAGTGCATTTGAAAAAATTCCGTAATCTTATATCGATGTATAAAGTCGATTTTCTTGTATATACACTTTTATCAATCGACATTGAGGTTCTTCAAATCATTAGTTTAACATATTTAAGTTAATTATTTATTTATGTATAAAGTCGAATTTCTTGTATATTCATATTCAGCAATCGCTATTGCATTGCTTCAAATCATTAACTTCACATATTTAAGTTAATTAACCTTTTACATCTTACTGAAGTTGACATAAAGCCATAACGGCAGTGCATTTGGAAGAATTCCAGAATATAATATTTACTATATGTATAAAGTCGATTTTCTTATATACACACATATAGCAATCGATATTGAGTAGCTTCTAATCATTAACTTCACATATTTAAGTTAGTTAACTTTCTTCATCTTACTGAAGTTTACATAAAGCCTTAACGGCAGAGAATCATTAACTTCACATATTTAAGTTATTTAACCTTTTACATCTTACTGAAGTTGACAGAAAGCCATAATGGCAGTGCATTTGGAAAAAATCCATTATTTTATTTTGAGGTATAAAGTCGATTTTCTTGTATATACACATTTAGCAATCGATATTGAGTAGCTTCTAATCATTAGTTGAACATATTTAAGTTAATTATTTATTTATGTATAAAGTCGAATTTCTTGTATAATCATATTCAGCAATCGCTATTGCATTGCTACAAATCATTAACTTCACATATTTAAGTTATTTTAACTTTTACATCTTACTGAATTTGACATAAAGCCATAACGGCAGTGCATTTGGAAGAATGCCAGAATCTAATATTTACTATATGTATAAAGTCGATTTTCTTATATACACACATATAGCAATCGATATTGAGTAGCTTCTAATCATTAACTTCTCATATTTAAGTTAGTTAACTTTCTTCATCTTACTGAAGTTTACATAAAGCCTTAACGGCAGAGAATTTGGAAAAATTCTAAAATCTTATATTTATGTATAAAGGCGATTTTCTTGTATATTCATATTCAGCAATCGCTATTGCATTGCTTCAATTCATTAACTTCACATATTTAAGTTATATAACCTTTAACATCTTACTGAAGTTGACATTAAGCTATAATGGCAGTGCATTTGGAAAAATTCCACTATCTTATATTGAGGTATAAAGTCGATTTTCTTGTATATACACATTTAGCAATCGATATTGAGTAGCTTATAATCATAAGCTTCACATATTTAAGTTAATTAACCTTTTACATCTTACTGAAGTGGACATAAAGCCATAACGGTAGAGCATAAGGAATTACAAATTTTATATTTACTATACGTATAAAGTCGATTTCCTTGTATACACATATTTAGCTATCGATATTGAGTAGCTTCTAATCATTAACTTCACAAATTTAAGTTAGTTAACTTTCTTCATTTTACTGAAGTTAACATAAAGCCATAACGGCAGAGAATTTGGAAAAGTTCTAAAATCTTATATTTATGTATAAAGGCGACTTTTTTGTATATTCATATTCAGCAATCGCTATTGCATTGCTTCAAATCATTAACTTCACATATTTAAGTTATTTTAACTTTTACATCTTACTGAATTTGACATAAAGCCATAACGGCAGTGCATTTGGAAGAATTCGAGAATCTATTATTTACTATATGTATAAAGTCGATTTTCTTATATACACACATATAGCAATCGATATTGAGTAGCTTCTAATCATTAACTTCACATATTTAAGTTAGTTAACTTTCTTCATCTTACTGAAGTTTACATAAAGCCTTAACGGCAGAGAATTTGGAAAAATTCTAAAACCTTATATTTATGTATAAAGGCGATTTTCTTGTATATTCATATTCAGCAATCGCTATTGCGTTGCTTCAAATCATTAACTTCACAAATTTAAGTTATTTAACCTTTTACATCTTACTGAAGTTGACATAAAGCCATAATGGCAGTGCATTTGGAAAAATTCCACAATCTTATATTGAGGTATAAAGTCGATTTTCTTGTATATACACATTTAGCAATCGATATTGAGTAGCTTCTAATCTTTAACTTCACATATTTAAGTTAGTTAACTTTCTTCATCTTACTGAAGTTTACATAAAGCCATAACGGCAGAGAATTTGGAAAAGTTCTAAAAACTTATATTTATGTATAAAGTCGATTTTTTTGTATATTCATATTCAGCAATCGCTATTGCATTGCTTCAAATCATTAACTTCACATATTTAAGTTATTTAACCTTTTACATCTTACTGAAGTTGACATAAAGCCATAATGGCAGTGCATTTGGAAGAAATCCAGAATCTTATATTTGTTATATATATAAAGTCGATTTTTTTGTATACACACATTTAGCAATCGATATTGAGTAGCTTCTAATCATTTACTTCACATATTTAAGTAAGTTAACTTTCTTCACCTTAATGAAGTTGACATAAAGAAAAAACGGCAAAGCAATTAGAAGAATTCTAAAATCTTATATTTATGTATAAAGTCGAATTTCTTGTATATTCATATTCAGCAATCGCTATTGCATTGCTTCAAATCATTAACTTCACATATTTAAGTTATTTTAACTTTTACATCTTACTGAATTTGACATAAAGCCATAACGGCAGTGCATTTGGAAGAATTCGAGAATCTATTATTTACTATATGTATAAAGTCGATTTTCTTATATACACACATATAGCAATCGATATTGAGTAGCTTCTAATCATTAACTTCACATATTTAAGTTAGTTAACTTTCTTCATCTTACTGAAGTTTACATAAAGCCTTAACGGCAGAGAATTTGGAAAAATTCTAAAATCTTATATTTATGTATAAAGGCGATTTTCTTGTATATTCATATTCAGCAATCGCTATTGCGTTGCTTCAAATCATTAACTTCACAAATTTAAGTTATTTAACCTTTTACATCTTACTGAAGTTGACATAAAGCCATAATGGCAGTGCATTTGGAAAAATTCCACAATCTTATATTGAGGTATAAAGTCGATTTTCTTGTATATACACATTTAGCAATCGATATTGAGTAGCTTCTAATCTTTAACTTCACATATTTAAGTTAGTTAACTTTCTTCATCTTACTGAAGTTTACATAAAGCCATAACGGCAGAGAATTTGGAAAAGTTCTAAAAACTTATATTTATGTATAAAGGCGATTTTTTTGTATATTCATATTCAGCAATCGCTATTGCATTGCTTCAAATCATTAACTTCACATATTTAAGTTATTTAACCTTTTACATCTTACTGAAGTTGACATAAAGCCATAATGGCAGTGCATTTGGAAAAATTCCACTATCTTATATTGAGGCATAAAGTCGATTTTCTTGTATATACACATTTAGCAGTAGATATTGAGTAGCTTCTAATCATTAACTGCACATATTTAAGTTAATTAACCTTTTACATCTTGCTGAAGTTGGCATAAAGCCATAACGGCAATGCATTTGGAAGAATTCTAATATATTGTATTTAGATATAAAGTCGATTTTCTTATATATACGCATCTAGCAATCGATATGGCATTGCTTCAAACCATTAACTCCACATATTTGAGTAAACTAAATTTCTTAATCTTACCGATGTTGACATAAAGCCATAACGGCAGTGCATTTGAAAAAATTCCATAATCTTATATCGATGTATAAAGTCGATTTTCTTGTATATACACTTTTATCAATCGACATTGAGTTTCTTCAAATCATTAGTTTAACATATTTAAGTTAATTAACCTTTTACATCTTGCTGAAGTTGACATAAAGCCATAAAGGCAGTGCATTTGAAAAATTCCAAAATCTTATATTGAGGCATAAAGTCGATTTTCTTGTATATACACATTTAGCAGTAGATATTGAGTAGCTTTTAATCATAAGCTTCACATATTTAAGTTAATTAACCTTTTACATCTTACTGAAGTGGACATAAAGCCATAACGGTAGAGCATAAGGAATTACAAATTTTATATTTACTATATGTATAAAGTCGATTTTCTTGTATACACATATTTAGCAATCGATATTGAGTAGCTTCTAATCATTAACTTCACATATTTAAGTTAGTTAACTTTCTTCATCTTACTGAAGTTTACATAAAGCCATAACGGCAGTGCATTTGGAAAAGTTCTAAAATCCTATATTTATGTATAAAGGCGATTTTCTTGTATATTCATATTCAGCAATCGCTATTGCATTGCTTCAAATCATTAACTTCACATATTTAAGTTATTTATCCTTTTACATCTTACTGAAGTTGACATAAATCCATAATGGCAGTGCATTTGGAAGAATTCCATTATCTTATATTGAGGTATAAAGTCGAGTTTCTTGTATATACACATTTAGCAGTAGATATTGAGTAGCTTCTAATCATTAACTGCACATATTTAAGTTAATTAACCTTTTACATCTTGCTGAAGTTGGCATAAAGCCATAACGGCAATGCATTTGGAAGAATTCTAATATATTTTCTTATATATACGCATCTAGCAATCGATATTGCATTGCTTCAAACCATTAACTCCACATATTTGAGTTAACTAAATTTCTTAATCTTACCGATGTTGACATAAAGCCATAACGGCAGTGCATTTGAAAAAATTCCATAATCTTATATCGATGTATAAAGTCGATTTTCTTGTATATACATATTTAGCAGTCGATATTGAGTAGCTTTTAATCATTAGTTTTACATATTTAAGTTAATTAACCTTTTACATCTTACTGAAGTTGACATAAAGCCATAACGGCAGTGCATTTGGAAGAATTCCAAATCTTATATTTACTATATGTATAAAGTCGATTTTTTGTATACACACATTTAGCAATCGATATTGAGTAGCTTCTAATCATTAACTTCACATATTAAGTTAATTAACTTTCTTCATCTTAATGAAGTTGACATAAAGCAAAAACAGGAAAGCATTTAGAAGAATTCTAAAATCTTATAATTATGTATAAAGTCGATATTCTTGTATATTCATATTCAGCAATCGCTATTGCATTGCTTCAAATCATTAACTTCACATATCTAAGTTAATTAACCTTCTTTATCAAACTGAAGTTGACATAAAGCCATAACGGCAAAGCATTTGGAAAAATTCCATAATCTTATATTTAGACATTTAGTCGATTTTCTTGTAAATACACATTTAGCAGTCGATATTGGGTAGCTTCTAGTCATTAACTTCACATAATAAAGTTAGTCACCTTTCTTCATCTTAATGAAGTTGACATAACGCCAAAACGGCAGTGCATTTAGAAGAATTCTAAAATCTTATATTTATGTATAAAGTCGATTTTCTTGTATATTCATATTCAGCAATCGCTATTGCATTGCTTCAAATCTTTAACTTCACATATCTAAGTTAATTAACCTTCTTTATCTTACTGAAGTTGACATAAAGCCATAACGGCAGAGCATTTGGAAAAATTCCATAATCTTATATTTAGACATAAAGTCGATTTTCTTGTAAATACACCTTTAGCAGTCGATATTGAGTAGCTTCTAATCATTAACTTCACATAATAAAGTTAGTCACCTTTCTTCATCTTAATGAAGTTTACATAAAGCCTTAACGGCAGAGAATTTGGAAAAATTCTAAAATCTTATATTTGTGTATAAAGGCGATTTTCTTGTATATTCATATTCAGCAATCGCTAATGCATTGCTTCAAATCATTAACTTCACATATTTAAGTTATTTAACCTTTTGCATCTTACTTAAGTTGACATAAAGCCATAACGGCAGAGCATTTGGAAAAATTCCATAATCTTATATTTAGACATAAAGTCGATTTTCTTGTAAATACACATTTAGCAGTCGATATTGAGTAGCTTCTAATCATAAGCTTCACATATTTAAGTTAATTAACCTTTTACATGTTACTGAAGTTGGCATAAAGCCATAACGGCAATGCATTTGGAATAATTCTAATATATTGTATTTAGATATAAAGTCGATTTTCTTATATATACGCATCTAGCAATCGATATTGCATTGCTTCAAACCATTAACTCCACATATTTGAGTAAACTAAATTTCTTAATCTTACCGATGTTGACATAAAGCCATAACGGCAGTGCATTTGAAAAAATTCCATAATCTTATATCGATGTATAAAGTCGATTTTCTTGTATATACAATTTTATCAATCGTCATTGAGTTTCTTCAAATCATTAGTATAACATATTTAAGTTAATTATTTATTTATGTATAAAGTCGAATTTCTTGTATATTCATATTCAGCAGTCGCTATTGCATTGCTTCAAATCATTAGCTCCACATATTTAAGTTAATTAACCTTTTACATCTTACTGAAGTTGACATAAAGCCATAACGGCAGTGCATTTGGAAGAATTCCAGAATTTAATATTTACTATATGTATAAAGTCGATTTTCTTATATACACACATATAAAAATCGATATTGAGTAGCTTCTAATCATTAACTTCACATATTTAAGTTAGTTAACTTTCTTCATCTTACTGAAGTTGACATAAAGCCATAACGGCAGTGCATTTGGAAGAATTCCAGAATTTAAAATTTACTATATGTATAAAATCGATTTTCTTATATACACACATATAACAATCGATATTGAGTAGCTTCTAATCATTAACTTCACATATTTAAGTTAGTTAACTTTCTTCATCTTACTGAAGTTTACATAAAGCCTTAACGGCAGAGAATTTGGAAAAATTCTAAAATCTTATATTTATGTATAAAAGCGATTTTCTTGTATATTCATATTCAGCAATCGCTATTGCATTGCTTCAAATCATTAACTTCACATATTTAAGTTATTTAACCTTTTACATCTTACTGAAGTTGACATAAAGCCATAATGGCAGTGCATTTGGAAAAACTCCACTATCTTATATTGAGGTATAAAGTCGATTTTCTTCTATATATACAAATTTAGCAATCGATATTGAGTAGCTTCTAATCATAAGCTTCACATATTTAAGTTAATTAACCTTTTACATCTTACTGAAGTGGACATAAAGCCATAACGGTAGAGCATAAGGAATTACAAATTTTATATTTACTATATGTATAAAGTCGATTTTCTTGTATATACACATTTAGCAGTAGATATTGAGTAGCTTCTAATCATTAACTGCACATATTTAAGTTAATTAACCTTTTACATCTTGCTGAAGTTGGCATGAAGCCATAACGGCAATGCATTTGGAAGAATTCTAATATATTGTATTTAGATATAAAGTCGATTTTCTTATATATACGCATCTAGCAATCGATATGGCATTGCTTCAAACCATTAACTCCACATATTTGAGTAAACTAAATTTCTTAATCTTACCGATGTTGACATAAAGCCATAACGGCAGTGCATTTGAAAAAATTCCATAATCTTATATCGATGTATAAAGTCGATTTTCTTGTATATACACTTTTATCAATCGTCATTGAGTTTCTTCAAATCATTAGTATAACATATTTAAGTAAATTATTTATTTATGTATAAAGTCGAATTTCTTGTAAATTCATATTCAGCAATCGCTATTGCATTGCTTCAAATCATTAGTTTCACATATTTAAGTTAATTAACCTTTTACATCTTACTGAAGTTGACATAAAGCCATAACGGCAGTGCATTTGGAAGAATTCCAGAATTTAATATTTACTATATGTATAAAGTCGATTTTCTTATATACACACATATAACAATCGATATTGAGTAGCTTCTAATCATTAACTTCACATATTTAAGTTAGTTAACTTTCTTCATCTTACTGAAGTTTACATAAAGCCTTAACGGCAGAGAATTTGGAAAAATTCTAAAATCTTATATTTATGTATAAAAGCGATTTTCTTGTATATTCATATTCAGCAATCGCTATTGCATTGCTTCAAATCATTAACTTCACATATTTAAGTTATTTAACCTTTTACATCTTACTGAAGTTGACATAAAGCCATAATGGCAGTGCATTTGGAAAAACTCCACTATCTTATATTGAGGTATAAAGTCGATTTTCTTGTATATACACATTTAGCAATCGATATTGAGTAGCTTCTAATCATAAGCTTCACATATTTAAGTTAATTAACCTTTTACATCTTACTGAAGTGGACATAAAGCCATAACGGTAGAGCATAAGGAATTACAAATTTTATATTTACTATATGTATAAAGTCGATTTTCTTGTATACACATATTTAGCAATCGATATTGAGTAGCTTCTAATCATTAACTTCACATATTTAAGTTAGTTAACTTTCTTCATCTTACTGAAATTTACATAAAGCCTTAACGGCAGAGAATCATTAACTTCACATATTTAAGTTATTTAACCTTTTACATCTTACTGAAATTGACATAAAGCCATAATGGCAGTGCATTCGGAAAAATTCCATTATCTTATATTGAGGTATAAAGTCGATTTTCTTGTATATACACATTTAGCAATCGATATTGAGTAGCTTGTAGTCATAAGCTTCACATATTTAAGTTAATTAACCTTTTACATCTTACTGAAGTGGACATAAAGCCATAACGGTAGAGCATAAGGAATTACAAGTTTTATATTTACTATATGTATAAAGTCGATTTTCTTGTATACACATATTTAGCAATCGATATTGAGTAGCTTCTAATCATTAACTTCACATATTTAAGTTAGTTAACTTTCTTCATCTTACTGAAGTTTACATAAAGCCAAAACGGCAGAGAATTTGGAAAAATTCTAAAATCTTATATTTATGTATAAAGGCGATTTTCTTTTATATTCATATCCAGCAATCGCTATTGCATTGCTTCAAATCATTAACTTCACATATTTAAGTTATTTAACCTTTTACATCTTACTGAAGTTGACATAAAGCCATAATGGCAGTGCATTTGGAAAAATTCCATTATCTTATATTGAGGTATAAAGTCGATTTTCTTGTATATACACATTTAGCAATAGATACTGAGTAGCTTCTAATCATAAGCTTCACATATTTCACATAGCTTCTAATCATTAACTTCACATATTAAACTTAGTTACCTTTATTCATCTGAATGAAGTTGACATAAAGCATAAACGGCAGTGCATTTGAAAAATTCCAGAATCTTATACTTAGTATATGTATAAAGGCGATTTTCTTGTATATACACTTTTAGCAATCGACGTTGAGTTTCTTCAAATCATTACTTTAACACATTTTAGTTAATTAACCTTTTACATCTTGCTGAAGTTGACATAAAGCCATAACGGCAGTGCATTTAAAAAATTCCAAAATCTTATATTTAAATATAAAGTCGATTTTCTTGTATATACATATTTAGCAGTCGATATTCAGTAGCTTTTAATCATTAGTTTTACATATTTAAGTTAATTAACCTTTTACATCTTACTGAAGTTGACATAAAGCCATAACGGCAGTGCATTTGGAAGAATTCCAAATCTTATATTTACTATATGTATAAAGTCGATTTTTTTGTATACACACATTTAGCAATCGATATTGAGTAGCTTCTAATCATTAACTTCACATATTTAAGTTAGTTAACTTTCTTCATCATAATGAAGTTGACATAAAGCAAAAACGGCAAAGCATTTAGAAGAATTCTAAAAACTTATATTTATGTATAAAGTCGATTTTCTTGTATATTCATTTTCAGCAATCGCTATTGCATTGCTTCAAATCATTAACTTCATATTTTTAAGTTATTTAACCTTTTACATCTTACTGAAGTTGACATAAAGCCATAACGGCAGTGCATTTGGAAGAATTCCAAATCTTATATTTACTATATGTATAAAGTCGATTTTTTTGTATACACACATTTAGCAATCGATATTGAGTAGCTTCTAATCATTAACTTCACATATTTAAGTTAGTTAACTTTCTTCATCATAATGAAGTTGACATAAAGCAAAAACGGCAAAGCATTTAGAAGAATTCTAAAATCTTATATTTATGTATAAAGTCGAATTTCTTGTATATTCATATTCAGCAATCGCTATTGCATTGCTTCAAATCATTAACTTCACATATTTAAGTTAATTAACCTATTACATCTTACTGAAGTTGACATAAAGCCATAACGGAAGTGCATTTGGAAGAATTCCAGAATCTAATATTTACTATATGTATAAAGTCGATTTTCTTATATACACACATATAGCAATCGATATTGAGTAGCTTCTAATCATTAACTTCACATATTTAAGTTAGTTAACTTTCTTCATCTTACTGAAGTTGACATAAAGCCTTAACGGCAGAGAATTTGGAAAAATTCTAAAATCTTATATTTATGTATAAAGGCGATTTTCTTGTATATTCATATTCAGCAATCGCTATTGCATTGCTTCAAATCATTAACTTCACATATTTTAGTTATTTAACCCTTTACATCTTACTGAAGTTGACATAAAGCCATAATGGCAGTGCATTTGGAAAAATTCCATTATCTTATATTGAGGTATAAAATCGATTTTCTTGTATATACACATTTAGCAATCGATAATGAGTAGCTTCTAATCATAAGCTTCACATATTTAAGTTAATTAACCTTTTACATCTTACTGAAGTGGATATAAAGATATAACGGTAGTGCATAAGGAATTATAAATTTTATATTTACTATATGTATAAAGTCGATTTTCTTGTATACACATATTTAGCAATCGATATTGAGTAGCTTCTAATCATTAACTTCACATATTTAAGTTAGTTAACTTTCTTCATCTTACTGAAGTTTACATAAAGCCATAACGGCAGAGAATTTGGAAAAATTCTAAAATCTTATATTTATGTATAATGTCAATTTTCTTGTATATTCATATTCAGCAATCGCTATTGCATTGCTTCAAATTATTAACTTCACATATTTTAGTTATTTAACCCTTTACATCTTACTGAAGTTGACATAAAGCCATAATGGCAGTGCATTTGGAAAAATTCCATTATCTTATATTGAGGTATAAAGTCGATTTTCTTGTATATACACATTCAGCAATAGATATTGAGTAGCTTCTAATCATTAACTGCACATATATAAGTTAATTAACCTTTTACATCTTACTGAAGTTGGTATAAAGCCATAACGGCAATGCATTTGGAAGAATTTTTAAATATTATATTTAGGTATAAAGTCGATTTTCTTATATATGCGCATCTAGCAATCGATATTGCATTGCTTCAAACCATTAACTCCACATATTTGAGTAAACTAAATTTCTTAATCTTACCGATGTTGACATAAAGCCATAACGGCAGTGCATTTGAAAAAATTCCATAATCTTATATCAATGTATAAAGTCGATTTTCTTGTATATACACTTTTGTCAATCGACATTGAGTTTCTTCAAATCATTAGTTTAACATATTTAAGTTAATTAACCTTTTACATCTTGCTGAAGTTGACATAAAGCCATAAAGGCAGTGCATTTGAAAAATTCCAAAATCTTATACTTAGTATATGTATAAAGTCGATTTTCTTGTATACACACATTTAGCAATCGATATTGAGTAGCTTCTAATCATTAACTTCACATATTAAACTTAGTTACCTTTATTCATCTGAATAAAGTTGACATAAAGCCAAAACGGCAGTGCATTTGAAAAATTCCAGAATCTTATACTTAGTATATGTATAAAGTCGATTTTCTTGTATATACACTTTTAGCAATCGACGTTGAGTTTCTTCAAATCATTAGTTTAACATATGTAAGTTAATTAACCTTTTACATCTTACTGATGTTGGCATAAAGCCATAACGACAGTGCATTTGATAAATTCCAAAATCTTATATTTAAATATAAAGTCGATTTTCTTGTATATAAATATTTAGCAGTCGATATTGAGTAGCTTTTAATCATTTGTTTTACATATTTAAGTTAATTAACCTTTTACATCTTACTGAAGTTGACATAAAGCCATAACGGCAGTGCATTTGGAAGAATTCCAAATCTTATATTTACTATATGTATAAAGTCGATTTTTTGTATACACACATTTAGCAATCGATATTGAGTAGCTTCTAATCATTAACTTCACATATTTAAGTTAGTTAACTTTCTTCATCTTAATGAAGTTGACATAAAGCAAAAACGGAAAGCATTTAGAAGAATTCTAAAATCTTATATTTATGTATAAAGTCGATTTTCTTGTATATTCATATTCAGCAATCGCTATTGCATTGCTTCAAATCTTTAACTTCACATATCTAAGTTAATTAACCTTCTTTATCTTACTGAAGTTGACATAAAGCCATAACGGCAGAGCATTTGGAAAAATTCCATAATCTTATATTTAGACATAA